>NC_056745.1:1523201061-1523247572 GCF_019279795.1 Protopterus annectens | reverse complement strand
GCAATGATGAGTGCAACATATTGTTTGTCCCTGAAGGTTCCATTGTTTCCATACAGAATGAGATTCATTTGTTTATGTGTATTATTTAAGTGTGAAGGCCATCCAAGTCCAGATAGAAGAATTATACTTACAGAAATATAGTAGACAGTATACCCTGAGTCATACATCTGAAAACACAATAATTCCTCATACATATAATTCATTTGAGATCCACTATCAAAAGTGTTATAAGTGGGACTGGATATAATATGAAATGGAACAACAGCAAAAAATGTCTGTAATGTCCTGTACTAGAACACAGGACCATGTTTATGGCAACCCTACACTTGCACATGTTGCCACAAGAATGCTGGAATAACGCTTCTATATTTTTCTGTTCATTACTATAAACTGGACTGTCAGAAGAGTAAAAATATGTTGCATTTCCTGTATTTGAACCCAATATCATCTCTAGTATGGCTTTACAGTTACACCTTCTGCCACAAGAATAGTTAAATGATAGCTGCATAATTCCCTATTCATTCTTAAGTTTTGTGTGTTAACCGCCATGCAACACCGCTTAACATGTTTGTGCTGTGGCCAACAGAATTAATAGAAAGTATCCGCTTTCAGTTATAGACTTTCTGCATCCTGTCTGTGGGAGTTCGATGGCTGCAGGTGTTGGGGAACCTTGCTAACCACCATGCAACATCACTTAGTGGCATTGCAAGATGGAAATCAGAAATTGCAACAAGGTAGCCTTTTTGACCCTTATACTGTCCATGCCCTGTCTGCAGGTGTTCTGTCTGTTTCCTGTGTGAGCCACTGCTAACCATTGTACAAACCAGATAAGCACAGCTAAACCTGCCCTTCGTTATGTTCCCCCATTACCCTTGTTTACGCTAAGCCACTCACTGCGCAAACACTGGCAAAAATAAATAAATAAATAAAAAGGGAAAATTAGTTGAAACAAAGAAAAGCAATTTATGAAATAAACACTACACACTTTTGTTGTTACACATGAAGTATTTTTACACAGATCTGGATTTGAACTCTAACTCCAATGAACCTTCAGAACAGAGTAAGGATGTCTTATCCCTCTTTGCCACACAAACAGCTTTGCAGCAGATAATTGAAATCATTTTGCATGCAACCAACTACATCATCCACAGTACTAACAAAGCAAATGACAGTTGTCTATACATATATTAATTTCAAATGTACTGCACTGAGTGATCACATAATTTGTGATTATCGCTAGCAAAAATGCAGCTCTATCTTCCCTCTCTGTGTCTGTTGCTCATTCTAGTCTTATCTGAACAGTAATCTGAGACATACAGTTGGTAAGGCATTCTGTATCCTTGTCCTTAAAATGTGTGAGGATATTAAACGGTAATAATATGCAGTTATCAGCAAATGAAGGGAAGGTTGGATGTTACTGACTAGAAACTGTGAAATGTGTGCTGCTTACTTACATTTAAAACCTTTACTTCTACATTTTGTAAGTCTAACCTGGCTTACACACCTACTAGAGGTAAGGCAGTCTGAGTTGCCATCGTGTTTTCCTTCTCCCTACCCATAATCATTCACAGTTGCAATCCATAATCAAAAAGCACTGAGGCAATGCCTGCACTATGTTTACATCTGCTGCAGAGAGCCAAGTAATTGGGATTCAGCAAGTCTAATGAGTTCACACCACATTTGCATGGGGTCATGGTTCTGAGTGTCCCTGTGACGGGAACTTATCCAGCAAACATCAGTCACATTCAGGTAGCAACAGTGCATCTCTCCATGGGAGTGGACATGCCAGTGCAGCTCCTGGCAGAGACAGTTCTCGTGGTTGGGTATGACAATGATGAACTTCCACCTCTACCATGCACAGTTCACACCTGTCTGACATACCAAGATGTAAAGCTAGCACAGAGCTTGGTTGTGTTCATGCAGATACTCCAACATCAATTTCACCTGGCGGACCCATACAGACATGCACACACAACAGTTACATGGTTCAGACATGAAGATTAAAGCTCATTTTGTCTCACTGGCCATTTGTTACTTTGTCCAAAACTTTGCCTGCTTCTGTTTCTTACTCACACACATTCACCAACCTTTTGTGTCAGCCTAATCTTCCTGCCCCCCCACCACCACCACCACTACCACAACACCCCATGCAAGTGATGATAACTGAGCCATATCCTTGTTTTCTATATTTTGGATTCAGGGATACATAATATGTGTGCCTGATGCTCAAGGTGCATAGCTAACTTAGTACTTAGTATATCTGCATTTGTGATGTTGTTTTGCTAATTGTACCTTTGACATATTTTGGTCTTAGAAAGTTATACAGTTGATAGAATCAAACATTTTTGCATCAGTATTGTTAATGATCTTGTGAGGGTTAAGTCTGAAACTGAAATATGTCTCATTATTTCTAACTTCTCTCTTTAATGATTTTCCAGACCAAAAGTATGATGCTAAACTGAGGACATTCAGTAACCATCACTACTTTTGAGAGGTATGACTGTAAATCTTTGATTCTTGAGGCCTACTACTTGATAGAAGAGACTTGTAGTCACAATAGTCTCTGCTGTCACATGTTAAAGTCATTCCTCTACAAATCACCCACCTTTTACCTGCTTACATTATCAAGTAACAACATGTGAGGATATGCCAGTCATTCATATTATTACACAATACATTCCAGGTACAACACTTACCTTGTAAATCCAGTGGTTGCAGCAGTTTTAGTTCAGGCTGACTGTGTCTGATGCTAGTAATACACAGGCATTATATGAGTAGGTAAAGGTTGTGAAAGTTTCCTGGCATCAATGTTACTATACACATATTTTTAAAATTATTTTTCAGACTCATGGCTCTGCTCATGTAACAGTCCAGGGTAACTTTGAACAGCTATAATCTCTTCCCTCTTACTCATAAAACTATCATACAAACATGTTAGTATCTCACACATACATTCTTCTTCCTGCCCTTCACATAACTATAACTTATTTCTGTCTTGCACATAAAACTACCTTAATACCTATCCATTACCTCACTTATCTAAACAGAAATCGTTTTAACTATCTCCATCTAAAACTCCTATCTTCTCTCAATTGCTTCTCATCCTGACCTCCTTTCTTCATCACTTTTACTTTTCTGTCTTCTTCCACACTTTTACCTTTACTCTCCTTTTCTTTAATATAATTGGACAAAAAGTGATTACAGTGTAATTTCTACCTTTTCTATTTTCTATTTCCAATTGCAAATATAAATTTATAATTAATATTTTAACTTTTTTCTTCCAAATGTAAGTCATGTGTAACAATATGTACCATTGGACTAGTCTTTCACTAAATTTGTGAACTACTGTAGTGATGAAACACCATATAAACCTCAGCCAATTATATCCAATTACTATTATATAAGTACTGTAAATTACAATATTCCTATCATGTCTTTTATCATTGTATAAAAAAATCTCACTAAGTCTATGCTTTTATGTATTGCTACTAGTGGACTTTTTCTCCCCAGGCCTCCACTGAAAATGGATTCTGCCCAAAGTAAACAAATGTAAAATAAATATATATATTATATAACTGAAATAATATTACAAAGACATGAGGGCAATTTTGAGTGGCATAATATACATTGTATCTGCAATAAAGTTATCCAGTGTGCCCAAATTGTTAATCTCTTGTTAGCAGAGAGTCAGGAGTGAATGAGAAGAAAGAAAACAAAGAAGGGGTTTGCCAAACGTACAGAGAGTTAAGTTTTAGTAGCTGCTATAAATCATTTGCAGTAATACAGTGTGTATCAATTTTAACAGACAGTCAAAATAACAGTGCCTAGGTTAATTTCAAAACCCAGGTCACTGACACCACAGGTGGCCACCTTACCTCTTTTCCAGTAAGCAATCTCAAGGCTTTCTCAGGGCAGCCATGGTGGTGGAATAAATAATATATGTTCAGTGATGCCTCTGGTGACCATCAACACCTCACGCACCCAAATAACCTTTACACTATACAGCTAAAGATTAAAGTTATAATCCTTGCCTCCATAAGATTTCAACCACCTATGACTCAGCCTCATGTATTCAAGTGTAGAGTTACCACTACTATTAGAAACTTGACCAAGAGTATTTGACTCACAAATGCTCATACAATATTTTCCTGGAGGAGTTATTGATATCTCTTCAACACCAATACCATCTTTTTTTCTTTATGGTAGTGTTACCATCAGCTATATAGACAACACTGTCACATCAGAAAGCCAGTCACTGTTTACCCTTAGCTTTTCATATTTATCTGATGGCAACAGCTTGAGCAAGGAATTCATCAAAAGGCGAAGATCAATAGTCATTAGTGAACTAGTCCGATGCACATGCAACCAAGCATTTAATAAATAAATCACCAGCCACACACATTTAAAGTGAATAATAAAACTGTTTGAAATACATAAAAGTAAGTAATGCACTTTGTGTCACTCCATAATGCAGAAGGATGGAGTCTTGACTGAGACCTAGGTAATCCATGTTCATTTAGCAGCCCTGCCAGTGAAGGAGCCAGGGAGGGAGAAAATGGAGTGAAGAGGCACAGCTCACTCACCTTAAATGGGGGGACAGGATGGTTGTGTGCACTCGGGGACTTGCAAGGTAGATGTATTTTCTTTGGTCAAAATTAAAAAATTACCACTTGTGCTTCAGGATATGTGGGTGGGCCTGATTGATGGAAATGTCCCTTGCAAGGAGATGGTCCTCAAGCAATGAGGGAAAACATGCCAGAAAGTAAGATAAATTGTAAAGCAAACTATGCAGATTTAAACTTGCACAAAAATATAAAATAAATGTGCTTAAACAGACAGATGGCATAAAGAACATTTCTAATTAACAATGTCTCTGAAACTACCACTAACAGTAGCTGAAGAGATATACTGGATTCTGATCTACATCTGATCTGGAAGTCCAAACAGTAGTTGCTTAATTGCACAGGCAAAACAGAATCCAATTTGATGTCTGACGAGAAATGTAATCCACCCACGGAGTCCATAAGTAAGGCAGCCTCTCACTTGCCATTTGCTTTTGCGCCTCTTGAAGAAGTCCTATGTAATATTTCATGTTTGGATACAAAGGTGATGATGCTGTTCTTGTTCTCAACATATTTAGCTTGTTGGGGGGAAGAGTTGTGCCTAACAAGCTAGCTTTACAATCATTAAGGTTATATTCTCCAATTCAATACATTTTGTACATTTTACATGTTGCAAATTTTAGATAAACAAAATTTGATTACACTTGCTATAGCAAAGTGCTATTTCTCTATACATTTCCCCTGCTTTATAGGCTAAAAAGAACTTTCTGAAGAGAAATCTTTGGACAAATGGTTCAGCTCAAGTCACAATGAACCAATTTCTTGTTTAGTAAGACTCTGCATTTTTGATAACAACATAGAACACTTTTGCCATTTCTACCTGGAATCTCTTACTCCTGAAAAATAAAATGTTTTTGATTGCCTATTGGGTCCTCTTGTTTATATAGTGCTGTACCACTATTTGTTTCCTACCTTGCCAACTTCTGGCATTTCTCAGACATTTTGCAGTACCTTCTCCAATCTTTTGCAATGTCTGGCCAAAAACAGTTCTGGATAAGCCCCTTTTCATCCACATTATGTCTATGTGACTAGATATTATTTGCTATACCTGGGAGTGCCTGTAGGTAGGTCCTTGGAACTATCAGGTGGTGCTATCCATTTTACTCTAGTCCTATCCTTTATTAGCCCATTTCCTGTTCACAATGCTTTTCTCCAGTACATACATATGTACAAATATTTCAAGCATGGGCATTAATGTCCTTCTAGCCTGCCAATATACAAAAAACATTTGTCCCCATAATAAGTGACCAGGTTCTCCTTAAAAATATCTAAACTAGCACTTGCTTTAATGTGATTTGGTAGTCTGTGTAGATTATTGTATTGTACCTGCTCAGCTACTGTGGCTAGATAGCACTTTTGTATACATTACTGAGCACATGCAAACTCAGTGCCATTTTGTACAGTCAGAGTGAATACAGGCATGAATGGAGATGCGCATGCGAGTGTGTTTGAAGTGATAAGTGAGTCAGTTAGTTAAGTACATGCTCCAGTTACAGTTCCTGATGTGTTTATGTACAGTAAATATCTTGAACCCACTACAATGCTTTATCGTTTCTTTTGAATACATGAGACAAGCAACATGGTGTCAGAAGTGGGATCCAAAGTTGAAGCTTACAAACCATGAGGCATGCAGTTAGAAGTGGAGGAATACACAGGAGTGTACTCGCAAACAGGTCAGCGGTTAGTCAAATGTACTTTGACTTGTTTAAATGATTTTTCAGTCACCAAATAAGTGGAGAAGCATTCAAAATATTTGAAATAATTACTGAGATAAACAAAATGCCCAAAATATTGCCATATTAATAACAGTATTCAAAATAATTACAGAAATGTTCAAAATAATTTCGGAAGCATTTAAAATGTACGAAAAGGCTAAAATGACCGAATTTCTTTGCAATGTACTACTTTTTTGCATTAACTGAAATGTTTCAAAGCATCTAAAGTATTCAGAATGTTTGTAGTGTTTGCAGTGTTGAAATAAAGCCTTTTCAGAGAGATTGTTGTGCATTTGCCCATAATTACAAGTACTTGCTCTATGCTTGTATTTAAATAAATTTTGTTTTTTATGACAGAGGGATTTCATAGACTTGAACTGCTGGTGTTTGATAACAATATTGCTGAGAACTGAAGAGTGTTTGAGCAAGAATATGATATTTTCATACTGGCTGCAGTTTTTGATAAAAACGCACATATGAGAGCATTCATACTTCATAATTTAGCTGGCTCAGAGGCCAATGAGAGGGAATGTTCATTTGTGTCTGCACCTCCCATTTAAGCAGGGGAAGGGGAGAGCTGCCATATTGTGATACAGGCTGAAATACTGGGAGACCCTGAGTGCTTAAAACATAAATTTAGAGAAATGTGTAACCCTCAAATTAATATTACAATGGAAAGGCACATATTTTATTCAAGAAATCAAAAGCCCAGTGAAACTATAGCAGCAAATATTAACAACTTGAGGAATAAACAAAAAAGTGCAGATATGGTGATTTATGGGATGAGTTGGTAAAAGACAGGCTTGTGTGTGGTGTTAATAATGATGCAGTGAGAAGGATTTTGCTTCAAGGCAGTGATTTAACATTCAGCAAAGCCACTGAGATTTGTCAAATATATGAGCTTACAGAAAAGCATACAAATATGCTTTCATATGAGGAAAACGTGCATGCAGTGTCTGCTGGTGCAAATGTTGATAATGTGCAACATGAGGTTGGGTGGAAAAAGAAGTATAGACTGAAGGGTCGGGCAGCAAACCTCATTGTTAGCTGTCATAATTGTGGAGGCAGTCATGAACCTAAACAAGAGAAGTGTTTAGCTTTGGTCAACAACGTCACAAATGTAAAAAGTGGAATAATTTCAAAAGGCTTTGCAAGTCTAAAGTGGCACATTCTTTTATTAAAAGAGATTATCCAAAGAAGCATAATTGTGGAGGCAGTCATGAACCTAAACAAGAGAAGTGCTTAGCTTTGGTCAACAACATCACAAATGTAAAAAGTGAAATCATTTCAAAAGGCTTTGCAAGTCTAAAGTGGCACATTCTTTTATTAAAAGTGAGTATCCAAAGAAGCATAATTGTGGAGGCAGTCATGAACCTAAACAAGAGAAGTGTTTAGCTTTGGTCAACAACGTCACAAATCTAAAAAGTGGAATCATTTCAAAAGGCTTTGCAAGTCTAAAGTGGCACATTCTTTTATTAAATGAAAGTATCCAAAGAAGCAAGTAGATCAGATAGAGAGCTGTGAGCAGACTTTCTATACTGATGGTATCGCTGTGACTGACAAAACAGTTATCACAGTAGATTATCAGTTGGCAGCAAAGAGTGAAATATTTTGTACTGTTCAGATTAATGGGAAACCTGTAGAGCTTAAAGCAGATACTGGCTCCAAGTGCAATGTTATATCAGCACAAATGTTTGCTAAAGTAAAAGCTGGTGGGAAACTTGATTCAGCAAAGTATGAAAAACCAGTTACTTATGGTGGTGAAGAGATTCAAAATGATGGGATAGTAGTTCTTTCACGCCATTCTGCTGGGAACAACTATGACTTGCAGCTTTATGTAGTCAAAAGACATGTGCAGTCATTATTAGGCCTCAAAAACAGTCTGAGAATGGGGAGGATTTAATTTAATAAAGAGGTTCACCATATAAGTCTGAACAACAATGATAGTTTAACACATAATATTTTTAGTGAATATGCTGATAGTTTCAAAGACGAGTTTTTCAAACCTCCAGTTACATATTCCATGAAGTTAAACCATGAAGTAAGCCTGGTTATCGGAACAGTAAGGAAGGTTCTAGGAGAAATGCAGAGCAAAGTAAAAGCAGAGCTTGACAAAATGGTGAATTTAAGTGCCCTTACTCCAGTAAATAAACCAAATGAATGGGCATCCTCCATGGTCATAGCTCATAAGAAAGGCTCAGACAATATTCAAATATGTATTGATCAGAGAGACTTAAACAAAGCACTGAAACATTCCCATTATCTGATGCACACAGTATAAGAAGCTAGCTTCATGCTAACTGCCACTGTTTTTTTCTGTCTTAGATGCAAAAAGTTCCTTTTGGCAAATTTCCTTGGATCACAAATCTTTATTGTTAACCACTTTCAGTACTCCATTTGGTAGGCTTGGATTTTTGAGAATGCCATTTGGGATACATTTTGCCAGTGAAGTATTTCAGTGTGCAATGGAACAAATTTTTTCAGGTTATCCATGTGCTATCATAGTAGACAACATTATTGTATGGGGCACTGTCGAAGAAGAACCTGATAGAAACTTTAAGAAAGTTCCAGACCATGCTTATGAAGTCAATCTTAAACTGAATCCTCAGAAATACAAATTCAAACCGAAAGAAGTTACTTATGTGGGTCATTTGTTTACCATTTCTGGCTTGCAAGCAGATCTGTCTAAGCAAGCAGCAATTCTTGAGATGCCAGTTCCAGAAAATGTCACATCTTTACAACATTTTCTTGGTATGGTCAACTATTTAGGAAAGTTCATCCCAGACCTGAGTGAGCTTCCAGCACTGTTACGTGAGTTGACACACAAAAATGTAAACTGGTCCTGGTTGGGGTAACACCAAAGAGCATTTGATATTCTGAAGAAGAAAATTGCCCGTCCATCCACACTGAGCTATTATGATGTTCACAAACTTGTAACTCGTTTGTGTGATGCTTCAAAGTATGGTCTTGATGCTGCATGTTTTCGAGAAGCCACACCAGTAACCTATGTATCCAGAACTTTAACCCAAACTGAACTGCAGTATGCACAAATTGAGAAAGAGCTGTTGCCAGTAGTGTTCGCATGTTCAAAGTTCAATTATTATATTTATTCAAACCTGTTCAAATAAAGACTGATCACCAACCTCTATTGGTTGATGATTCTGAAAATGTCAGTACAAACAGCCACAGCAGGCTTGCAATGTATAATGTTAAAACTGCAAAAGTACAATTTCAATATTGTCTATACAACAAGCAAATTTATATACTTTGCTGATGCTTTGTCAAGAGCACCCAGACAAACAACACAACAGCATGATAATGAGAAAGCAGACTTTGACATCATGGAAGTCAGAAAATGTTCCTCCTCATGTCTTGATGAACTCAGAACTCACAGCTTCAGAACGAATTCTCTAAAAGCTGAAAAATGTTATTAGTCAAGGACAGCGAGCACAACAAACCAGTCTACCATTTGACATACATGAGTTTTTTCCTTACTGAGATGAGCTCTTAATGGAAGATGGAATCATCATGAAAGTTCCTAAACTGGTAATTCCTAAAGCATTACAGCAGGAATATATAAAAATTTTGTATCATAGTCACCCGAGTACTGATTCAACCCAAAGAAGGACAAAAGACATTATATTTTGGCTTTCTATGTCAAAAGATATAGAGAAGGAAACTCTAGCATGTTAAATTTGCTATAGTACCAAATCACACCAACAAAAAGAACCATTTCAGCTAAACCAGATTCCTAAACTAACATAGTCGACAGTTGCTACTGTTATTTTCAAATGGAATGGTCAACATTATTTACTGTTAGTAGACTCTTATGCGAATTGATCTGAAATTGACCTTCTTCCTAATTTAATAACCAGCACTGTCATTATGAAATTGAAGAGATATTTTTCTGTCCATGGCAGTTTGCACAGTAGTATCTGACAATGGTGCACAGTTTACAAGTCAGCAGTTTAAGAATTTTGCTGAGTCTTGGGACTATGTCCATGTCACTAGTAGTCCTGAGTATCCACAGTCTAATGTATTAGCTGAGCGTGCAGTTCAAAATGTGAAATGTTTATTGGAGAAATTGATGGTACTAATGTTTTTCTTTACTTACTTAATCTCAGAAACATTCCTCGAGATAATTTGCTTGCTTCACCTGCTCAGAAAATAATGTCCAGACAGACAAGAACAACTTTACTGATCAGTAAGCAATTGTTAGTATGAAATGTAAAGAACAACAGAATGGTCAAGACTCAATTTTTGAGAGGACGCCAGTTACAAACGTTGTACTACAATAAGTCCAGCAAACCTCTCAGACCATTAAGACAAGGTAAGACTGTGAGAATGCAAACATCTAAAGAATATGACCGAATGGGTATCATCAAAAATCTTTGTGAAGAACTGAGATCTTACATCATACAATCTGAAGGAATGGATTTCAGAAGGAATTGAAGACATATACTTCCAATGTCCGAACCAGTGATGCAGCAGATTGCCTGTGCCACAGATTCTGTTTATCAGAGCGACTCTACACTTGTTCAAATTCCAGAGGGCAGTGTACTTTCTTCATGTAATCCTGAAGCACACCCTGAAGTACCACTTGAGAAAGAATCCCTAGAGACTATCCCTGTTGCTAAACCCAGTCAAAGTTTTTATGTGACTAGATTGGGTAAAATTTCCAGACCCAATCTGAAATACACAGCAACTTGGACTTGAGTTCTAATTTGTTGTTAAATGTTGATGTGATATCTAGTTTGAAAAATGCCTTGTTCTCCTATTGCATGTCAAAAAAATTAAAGAGAGAGGATGTATATCATTGTGTGTATTGTACCTAGTCAGCCACTGTAGCTAAATAGAACATGCATATACGTTACTGAGCACGTGCAAGATCAGTGCCATTTTGTACAGACAGAGTGACTGCAGGCATGAATGTAGATGTACATACAAGCGTGTTTGAAGTAATAAGTGAGTCAGTTAGCTTAAGTACATGTTCCAGTTACAGTTCCTGATGTGTTTATGTACAATAAATATCTTGAACCCATTACGATGCTTTATCGTCTCTTTTGAATACACAAGACAAGTGACAGTCTGCTCCATGCATCAGCTGCTCTCTCAGAGAACCAATTAGTACTTCTGATTCCTATAGAATCTTCTACACAGGTTTCCTGATGATTCTGTATTACTTTTTGATAACCCCAGACATTTCCAAAGGTAGCTGTCTCTAAATGCCCTATATATCTGAATAAGATCTCCGCTTAAATATCTGTAAGAGACACTGTACAAGTTTATATATTTTAGTCTTTCATAATAACATAAATTTTGACATCCATGGATGCCCTTGGTGTATTTCTGTTGTACTCTTCCCAGTTTACTCATGCTTGTTTTCTTAGAAGGTTTCCATATACACTCAAGACTGGGTCTAATGTAACTAACAGTGACTTCATCATTTCTGATTTCCTAGACTTTATAAATCTTTTTAAATAGCCTATAGTTCTATAACTATCATTATTATTCTTCTGTGCCCAAATGGTCAATTTAGTCAAGTTCTTTTGCAAACGTGCCTTATCTGTAACACATGTAATCAGTTTACCCAATTTCAGGTAATCTGCATACAAACTGTAGAACACCTGAGATGAAAAAGGTCTGAAATATACAATCTAAACAAGGGCCTAGGACAGAGCCCTGTGGGACATCTGACTGTAACCAAAGGCTTCACCTGTCCACTGGCTGTATGATACTTGCCATATCCTACTTGTAAGCCATGCAGCTATCCATCTTATGAAGAGTACATCAATACCTAGTTGTACTAATTTATTGATCAGTGTTTTGTGTATGACCCTGTCAAATGCTGAAGTTAAATCTATATAAATTGCATTGCAGCAGAATTTTTCATTCATAGCTGTTATTGTGGTGTATTCAATGGACTGAGTTGTCTTGCCTTAGCTAGTGCTCTTTGGGGGCGGGGGAAAGTGCATGACGTAAGGGCTGTGAGACAGGAAGTTGGTGTATTGTACTGTATGTTGGCCGGTCAATAAAGTTTGGAGTTGGTACCAACTGCACACAGTTGTCCCGCGTCTTCTTTCTAAGGTAAAAGAATACGACATGGTGTCAGAAGTGCTGTGTGGCTGTGCCTGGGAGTGCTGACCTCTTGCTGAGGACCGTACGAGTGGCCAAGTGACGTGGAGAGCGGACATGTCGGACGACGAGAATGGTCGGCAGCCACGAGCTAGAATTAACATGGCGGCTAGCGCTCCCAATGCTACGTTCAGTATTCAGCCGCCAGAGCCCTTTGACTTCTCCAAACCCCATGAATGGACACGATGGATACGCCGGTTTGAACGGTTCCGGCAGGCCAGTAATTTATCTTCCAACCCAGAAGGGAACCAGGTGAACACCCTGATATACTGTATGGGCGATGAGGCAGACGATGTCTTGAGAGGCCTCAAGCTAACCGAGGCAGAGCACCAGGAGTATGCCAAAGTGAAAGATGGTTTCGAAAGATTTTTTATTGTCAAAAAGAACATTGTTTATGAAGTGCAGGATTTAACATGCGAAAACAAGAACTGAACGAGACTGTTGATGCTTTTGTTACTGCCCTGCATGCTTTAGCCGAACACTGCAATTATGGGACGCTGCACGACGAGCTTATAAGGGATAGAACTGTTGTGGGCTTGGCAGACACCAGACTGTCGGCGGATGCAGATGGAAAAGAGTTGGACTTAGAGAGCTGTAAATATGGCCAGACAGTCGGAGGAGGTTAAGAAGCAGCAACGGCTTTGCGGTGCGACCGCCCTGCAGTATAACGTGAATGCTGTGCAGACACCACTGGACACCAGGCGCGGCGGAGGCCTCGAAAGGTTGGGGCAAGCCCTTGGCACCGATTTTCCAGCGCCAGACGCAAAAGAGTAAAGACGCTCCGAGCTCGCAGTGTTACAGGTGTGGGGGGCCATTTCACCATAGACTCCTATGCCCGGCGACTGCTGCAAGATGTCGCTGTGGGAAGAAGGGCCACTACCAGCGGTCTGCCGACAGTTCAAGGCGGTGCAGAGTATTGAGGAAGACGAGGAGCGGGTGGCGTGAAGAACAGGGGTTCTTCCTTGGTTCTGTCTCCTCCGGGAACCATTCCTGGATTGTGGAGGTGAAAATACAGGGCACACCTATGACTTTCAAGCTTGACACGGGGGCGGATGTTACTGTTATCTCCAAGTCAGACCTGCACAACTTGTTCAGTGGGAAGAATGCTCCTGTGCTCCAGCAGCCGGAGAAACCCTTGTTGGGTCCTGGAGGGACGCCACTGGAGGTTACAGGATCCTTGGAGCTTCAGCTCGGCTATGGACAAAGACAGACATGCGAGAAAGTGTATGTTGTAAAAGGACTCCATGCCGCTTTTAGGCCTTCCTGCTATTTTGGGGCTGGGTCTCCTGAAACGTGTTGACACTATCACCATGGAGTCTTTGAAGACCTCATACCCGGAATTGTGCTCTGGGTTGGGGGTAGTGCAGCGGAAATACCACATAAAGCTTCAGCCAAAGGCGGTGCCATACTCTGAAGACCCCAGGAGGATACCACTGCCATTGATGGGGAAAGTGAAAGAGGAGTTAATGAGGATGGGCTGGGTGTCGTTACCAGAATGGAAGAGCCTACTGATTGGTGTGCAGGCATGGTGGTAGTCCCAAAGAAAGACAGTAACAGGCTGAGACTATGTGTAGACTACACTAAGCTAAATGAATACGTATGCAGGAAAGGTTAGGTGCTGCCCTCGGTTGAGCAGAGTCTTGGGATGCTTGCTGGGCGAAGGTGTTTAGCAAACTGGATGCCAATATGGGATTTTGGCAAATTCCTTTGTCAGAGGAGTCGGCTTACCACATTCATAACCCTTTTAGGCGTTTCGCTTCAATCGCCTTCCCTTTGGCATTAATTCTGCACCCGAACACTTTCACCGCATGATGGCAGAGGTCATTGAAGGATTAGAGGGTGTGATTTGTCACATGGACGACGTGTTGGTCTGGGGGCGTTGCCAGGAGGAGCACGATGCCCGACTTCACGCGGTATTAAAGAGACTGGAAGAAGCAGGTATTACGTTGAATGTAGGGAAATGTGACCTGTCGAGGTGCACAGTGACCTTCTTGGGCCATGTCATTACGAATTCTGGTATAAGCCCGGACCCAAGGAGGACCGCGTCCATCACGGAGATGGCAGCACCTGCTACAGTAGGAGAACTCAGGAGTTTCCTGGGCATGGTGAATCAGGTGGGAAAGTTCATCCCTCATTTGGCTGAGAGGGACAGAGCTTTGAGAGACTTATTATCAAAAAAGAACAGCTGGTACTGGGGTGGGGACCAGGAAAAGGCATTCAATGACTTAAAAGAGGCAATCACCTCACCTCCAGTTTTGGCTGTGTATGACCCGAAGAGGATACGAAGGTTTCCGGATGCATCATCCTTTGGGTTAGGGCGTGTTGCAGCAACAATGGGAGGACGGCTGGAGACCCGTGGCATACGCATCAAGGTCACTCTCACCCACAGAGCAACGATATGCACAGGTCGAAAGAGGCCTAGCGTCTACCTGGGCATGTGAACGCCGAGATTACCTATTAGGCAAATCGTTCTGTCTAGAGACTGATCACAAACCCCTGGTTTCATTGCTGGGAGGTCAGGCGCTGGATCTTCTACCGCCCAGAATCCAACGCTTTAGGATGAGACTGATGCAGTTCTCATACACGGTGCAATGCGCTCCAGGAAATCACTGTGGGTGGCAGATGCCCTGTCACGTTCTCCACTTAAAACCAGGCTAACCCCGGAGGAAACAGAGTTAATGGAGGACACGGATATCTACGTGAACAGTATTGTGGAAAACATGCAGGTGAAGCCATCCTTCCTCCAAACACTACGGGAGCAGCTGGCGGACAGTGTGTGTCTGGTCATGGACTTGTGCAGCCAGGGTGGCTGCTGTATGCGAACCAGGAACCCTTACTGAAGAGCTACTGGCCAGATCGTTCCACACTAACAGTGAAAGATGGGTTGCTTTTAAAAGATTCGCGCCTTGTTATCCCCTGTGCCATGCGTAATGAGGTGTTGTTGAAATTGCATGAGGGACATCAAGGCATTGTGAAGTGCAAAGCCAGAGCCTGTCAGACCGTCTGGTGGCCTGGGCTTAGCCAACAGATAAATGACATGGTTTTAAGATGCAGGACGTGCATCTCAGAGAGAAGGAATCCTCCTGAGCCCCTCATCCCAACAGAATGTCCTGACCGACCATGGCAAAGAGTGGGCGGATTTATTTGAACTAAAAGGACATACTTACCTTCTTGCTGTGGACTACTTATCCAGGTTTCTTGAGATCGCATTGTTGAAACATAGCAAATCCAACGAGGTCATCACCCACCTAAAATCTTTCTTCGCCGCCATGGTATCCCAGAGGTACTTGTGTCTGATAATGGACCTCAGTTTTCAGGGCAGTCTTTGCGGCCTTTGCAACCGCTTATGGCCGAGCATGTCACAAGCAGCCCCAGGTTCCCGGCAGAGTAGCGGGAGGCAGAACGTGCGGTGCAGACGGTGAAGAACCTGCTAAAAAAAAGTGCTGATCCGTACATGGCTCTCTTGGCGTACAGGACAATGCCACTGCAGAATGGTTATAGCCCTGCGGAACTTCTTATGGGACGACGGTTGCGGACCTCTCTTCCGATTCATCCTTCGCAGTTGGACGCTATGCTGCCTGACTGGAGAAGGCTCATGGGGAAAGAGGGGGAGAAGAGGGTGTATAATGGCGAAAACTACAACAGACGCCATCGGGCAAGGCCGCTGGGGATGTGTTGCCTGACCAGGTGTGGGTGACAGATATGAAGACCCCAGGTACTGTAGATCAAAAACATTACTCGCCGAGGTCATTTAAGGTAGACGTGCCACAAGGGACTGTGCGGTGAAACCGTGTGCATTTGATTCCCTTACCTGAGCCTGACTGTGAATCAAACCCTGGGTGTCCGGAAAGTGTGCTAAGTAAGACCGATGAGGCCTTGCCATTTTGCAATGGCCTTCCCCCGGAACCCCGGACACATAGTGATGTTGTGAGGACTAGATCAGGAAGAGTTATTAACAAGCCGGACCGTTTGGATCTGTGAAGATCAGGGTATAAATAACAATGTCATTGGGGTTTATAGTAATCTGAACGTGGCTAAGTGAGCATTTTGTGTCAATGTACCAAGTTCATAGTGAAGTGGAAGAAATTGAATAGATCTGGGTTTTGTGTTAAGTGAAAAGGGGCCTTATGGAAAAGGAGATGTGGTGTATTCAATGGACTGAGTTGTCTTGCCTTAGCTAGTGCTCTTTGGGGGCGGGGGAAAGTGCATGACGTAAGGGCTGTGAGACAGGAAGTTGGTGTATTGTACTGTATGTTGGCCGGTCAATAAAGTTTGGAGTTGGTACCAACTGCACACAGTTGTCCCGCGTCTTCTTTCTAAGGTAAAAGAATACAACAGTTATTATATTGTTATAGAACATCATGTTACAGGTGGTAAAAGATCTATTTTCAACATATGCATACTGATATATGGTTTCAAGTCCCAACCTATCCAGTTCTTGCAATAACTTATCCAATATTACCTTCTTCATTATTTTTCCAAAACATGAAAATAGACATGAAGGTCTATATGAATCTGGGTTTGTCCTACTTTCCCTTAAAGACAGGCTTAATAAGTGCATGTCTCCAATTCTAAGGAATCTCTCCATATTTATATTACCTAGTAAATAACATATATAATGGTACTGTGAGTTTTGCTGAAGTGTTCTGAGGTCATTATTATTAATTCTGTCTCCTTCCTGTGCTTTGTTTAGATCCAGTTTGCACATTTTTTTTCAATATAATCTAATTTCATTCCAGTATCTGAGGTTACCTGGATGTCACTAGGACAACTTATTACCCCCTCTGTGGAGCTAAACTGTTTTGCATAAGATTTTGTAAATATATTTGCAATCTGTTGTGTCTGCGAATACATTTTAGAATCTGCACACAGTTTATCAATGTGTATGTCTTTATTCCTTCAACATCTTATCTATCTATAAAAAGGCTTCCTATTATGCTCAATGTCTTTATATAAATATATTTTCTTGATCTTGTCTCACACTATGCTTAATTGGTTGGTCCAGCTTGTTTATTTCAGTTTTCAAAGATGTAGCTCAATCTCACTTCCATTTCTTATATTTTTGTCTCTCACCTTAATCAGGTATCTTGTTCTAGGGAAATATATTCCCCTGACATTGTATGCCTAGATCTTGATGTTAAACATTTTTTTTTGCATTCAAACAATTTCGCTTTCAAAAGCTTTCACATTTAATCTGCATTTTTTTCTACTGAACACATCCATATATTCTGTTTCCTGATAGTTTTTTTTACAGTCTGAAGCAATTGTTTTTCCTGAGCATGCATTGTGAATAATTTCCTTACTAAATGTTGTTCTATCAATATTATTCCAGTCTGTTTCTGGTAAATTTAAGTCCCCAGCTAATATTATTCTTCCCTCATGTGTTTCATGTAAGAAATGTATGAATTCCTCTAGGTCAGCTGCACTTGACTTTGGTGGTCTATACACTCCAACAATTGTTATATGTTCCAGGATTGTCTTTACTGTCACAGTTACATAAGCTATAGTATTTGTGTTATTATTGAAAATGTAATAATCACAGGTCTCATAACTATCTTTAATCCCTATCATAACACCTCCACCTGATTTTTTATTAGAATGTCTGCTACAGTAAAAACATTTATACCCTGACAGAACTGGTTTCCAGTTATTGTTCTTTAACCATGTTTCACAAACAATAACATCATCAGTCTTGTGGGAACGTACACATGTTCCAATAAAAAACTTTATTATTAATACTCCTAGCATTAACAACCATCAAAGATGCTTCAAATATTGCTGTCTGTGAACTGTTAAATTTTTGACCTGGCAAAATTCCTGCCTAGTGTTTGTCAAATATTGCAAATATCTGCTGCAAAAATTCTCTTCCCTGATCTTGACAAATGCATGTCATCCTGTCTGAACATGTGTGCCCAAAACTAGGCGTGGATGCTCTACACATTTCCATTTTTTAAAACAGGACATTTTTTCCATGTAGGTATTTACCCCAAAAATCGTTTCATTCACATTAACTTCACTATCCTTTCTATAGGTTATTTGTGAAAAATATGTCCTATCACCAGTACAAGCTATACTATCTATGAGGGCTGTCAGTTCCCTACTAACAGTCAGAGAATCCTTGTGGATGACATCATTTGTACTGACATAAAATAAAATAGATCTGCACTTCCTTACCTTAAGGTGTTCCAAGGCTTGTTTCACATCTTCTATTTTTACTCCTGACAAACACAACACTAATCAATGTTCATTATCTTCTCTGCAAATGTATCAGTTCCTCTAATATCTGAATTTCCAATTACATGAATATCTTTTCTAATGAGATCTGAAGAATCTTCAGCATCTAATACAGTAATATCTGCTCAGTTGTTACAAAGGAATTATCTTCATCACCATTAGTCTTATTAATCCCTCTATTTTCATTGCATATTAAATTTGCAAGCATACAATTCTCATCCAGCTGGCTTTGTAAATCCACAGCTTGAGCCATGTAGTCACCATCTGTCTTTCACTTCTTTTTCCATACAGTAATGTTCTTCAATCCTTCCGCATTCAGTTTTTACGTCTTCCTTTTCACCTCCCCTTGCCTCTTTTTTTCTACCTTTGTTTTACCTTCTGTAATGGAAAATGATACCTTTTTGAAGGTTTTCTGACAGAAAAATATTATCATCCCCTGTCACCAGTGTGTTACATAACAAAGAAGTGTCATTTTAGTATGTATTCTCTTTCCTTTACAGACATTGATTGGTTTCTTTTTCTTCCTTGTTATTTGTTGTGAACTTCTTCCCCTTTTTTTGGTTCCTTTTAAACACTCCTAATCCTCAGATTGCTGAATACTTGCATCTAGAGTTCCAAAATTGTCAGAGGCACCGTCTTGTTTCATAGGGGTTGAATGACCTTTACAGACAACAGACACGTCATTTCCTAAATCTGTTCCATTTGCTCTTAGCCTAACATTATTAATCTCACCCGTTCAGTCATTAATATATGCAACAACAGTTCTCCAAGCCATGCCAATTGCACAAGTGCTATCATCATTAATAAGTCTAGATTTACCTCTAATAATGTTAAGCAAATCATCCAGCTTTTGACATGAGGAACACAGATCAACAGTGTACATTGCCTCCCTACACTTTTGAAGATTATGATTCCCCTTTGGCTCCCTCTTTCTAGTTCTGTGACGCAAGATCCAACACCTGTACCTTTCTCATCTCTCTCACTTTCGTTGTCATCCTATCCAATTCCTCTTTCAATGAAAGTCTACGATTTTATGAGAGCAATAGTCCAGGTTTACACTTACTGCTGCCAGCCGTCTTGCTACCTGTAGTAACACCTTTGAATGGAAGTAGAGTACCTTGTGACAGTTTTATCTCATGCCCTAGGGCTTATGCTGCTCCGTTACTCTTTCCCTGAGGTAGTCATATTACCAAAATCTGCTGGAGGTGTGAGTTCTGGCTTGGCCTCCTTCTTGGTACTTCCTTCTTGTCTCAGTTCCTGGCTGAATACACCTACATGCACACAAAGCACAGGACCTTCAAAGTTATCATATTTTAGGACAATTGTTGGGATATCATTACACACTGCCACCTGCTTGTCCCCTGCTGCCTTCAAAATTCATATGAGTCCTGGCATATCACACCTAAAAATGTGTCCCTCCCATAGTCCTAGCTGGAGTGGGCTTCCTGTGCATATAATGTTCAAGCTTAACAATTTCTGTGTGTGATGCAGTATCCTTAGCAGTAGTTTCTTTCTCTCTGTCATGGTATGGTAAAGCCCCTTGTGATAATCTGGAGCAGCTGCAGTTTCAAGACAACTGATCACTGCCATAGTACTACCTCTGTTATGTCCCTCATGTGGCATTTGTTCCTACTTTGTATCTTTGGACATCGGGATCATTCACATCCCTTTGGTTACACTGGAAACATTTCATTCCAAGACCTTGATGTGAACTTATCATAGGATCATAGGAGATTACTAGGCTATCGAACCGGAGGTCATTTTAAGCCCAGCCATTTCAAGCCAATGTAATACCATAGGGATATTTGTCAATTTACTGATGACTGCCCATGTCCAAGAGGGTTGTGGGCACTATCTCTGGTAAGAATGTATGGTGCCCCATCCACTCATCCAGGTTCCTCTTGAACAGTGTCATAGAGGTGCTGTGCTTCACATGAATTGGTAGCCTGTTACAAAGACATGGCAGTTGCTGGGAGATAAATCTGTCCCTCCAGCATGTCCTATTTAATTTGTAGGCTATATTTAAGACACTGGAATGGGTAGCCCTAGACCCATTTGATTTATGGATATACAGTAAGTTCATTAGGTTTGGGTCTTGGGTTGCTCTGTAGGCCAGGCATAAGTCTCCCCTAAGAAGTCTATATGATACGGAGTATAGTGACAGGGATGTTTGTTGGTCCATGTAAGGCACATGTTGGAAGCCCTTGAACTTCTTTGTTAGAAACCTCTGAGGTCTCTCTAATTGCTGTAAATGCTTAGTATGGTACATATTGAATGGGGAGTTATACTCAATTATGGGCCAGATAAATGCCAAGTATAGGGGTCATTATAACTTCTTTTGCTCTCAAGGTGATGCCTTTACCAATCAAGTGAACTACGTGGAAAGCTTTTCTTACAATGGTGGACACATGCTGGTTGAAGTTAAGGCTGCAGTCAACCTGTGATCCCAGGTCCCTTACCACTTTGTGGGTACTTAGGGTATAATTATTGATTTGATAGTGTGAAGGGACATTGTTTGTGCTGAAGGGAATGATGATGCATTTCTTTGGATTCAGTTTGAGACCGTGACTAAAACACCAGTCTTTGGTCTGTGTGAGACCATCCTGGAGTATAGTGACATAATTTGGGGATTCAATGATTGCACCTAGTATGCAGTCATCTGCAAACTTGGTCAGCCACAACCCTTTAGTTTTGACTGATGTGGAGTCACCCACTTAGATAGTGTGTGTCCAGTTTGTGAGCCAGTTGGCAACCCATCTTACAATGAAGGGGTTTATATTCAGTTTGCTAAGTTTATAGGTAATGCCTGAATGTGGGATTGTGTTGAAAGCCTTTGCCAAGTCAAGGTATGCTATATGCACAGATTTCCCTCATTGATGGCCTGGTCACACTTTCATAGAAATCCATCAGATTTAATAGGCAGGATCTGCCCTTCACAAAGCTGAATTGGGTAGGGTCCAAGGTTTGGAGGTGACCTATGTCTTTATTTATGAGGTCCATAATGATACGTTCCATGGCCTTACAGATGAGGCTGGTTAGGCTTATGGGTCTGTAATTCACTGGGTCTGTTGCTAGGCCATCTTTGTGGAGGGGAATAACTGTAGCTCTTCTCCATTCCACAGGAACAAACCCTGTAGCTAGGCTAAGATTGAAAAGGTACTTAGTGGTGCTTAAGGGGTATGTAATTTAGTGATTCTTCTTTTGCCTGTAAAACCTGTTGTGAAGGATTATACTTCACCTTATGAGTTCCCTTATATCCACACGTAGTGAAGGTTTATACTGCACCTTATGAGTCCCCTTATAACCACACGTAGTGAAGGATTATACTGCACCTTATGAGTTCCCTTATATCCACACATAGTGAAGGATTATACTGCACCTTATGAGTTCCCTTATATCCACACGTAGTGAAGGATTATACTGCACCTTATGAGTCCCCTTATATCCACACGTAGTGAAGGATTATACTGCACCTTATGAGTTCCCTTATATCCACACGTAGTGAAGGATTATACTGCACCTTATGAGTCCCCTTATATCCACACGTAGTGAAGGATTATACTGCACCTTATGAGTTCCCTTATATCCACACGTAGTGAAGGATTATACTGCACCTTATGAGTTCCCTTATATCCACACGTAGTGAAGGATTATACTGCACCTTATGAGTTCCCTTATATCCACACATAGTGAAGGATTATACTGCACCTTATGAGTTCCCTTATATCCACACATAGTGAAGGATTATACTGCACCTTATGAGTTCCCTTATATCCACACGTAGTGAAGGATTATACTGCACCTTATGAGTTCCCTTATATCCACACGTAGTGAAGGATTATACTGCACCTTATGAGTCCCCTTATATCCACACGTAGTGAAGGATTATACTGCACCTTATGAGTTCCCTTATATCCACACGTAGTGAAGGATTATACTGCACCTTATGAGTTCCCTTATATCCACACGTAGTGAAGGATTATACTGCACCTTATGAGTTCCCTTATATCCACACGTAGTGAAGGATTATACTGCACCTTATGAGTTCCCTTATATCCACACATAGTGAAGGATTATACTGCACCTTATGAGTTCCCTTATATCCACACATAGTGAAGGATTATACTGCACCTTATGAGTTCCCTTATATCCACACATAGTGAAGGATTATACTGCACCTTATGAGTTCCCTTATATCCACACATAGTGAAGGATTATACTGCACCTTATGAGTTCCCTTATATCCACACATAGTGAAGGATTATACTGCACCTTATGAGTTCCCTTATATCCACACATAGTGAAGGATTATACTGCACCTTATGAGTTCCCTTATATCCACACATAGTGAAGGATTATACTGCACCTTATGAGTTCCCTTATATCCACACGTAGTGAAGGATTATACTGCACCTTATGAGTTCCCTTATATCCACACGTAGTGAAGGATTATACTGCACCTTATGAGTTCCCTTATATCCACACGTAGTGAAGGATTATACTGCACCTTATGAGTTCCCTTATATCCACACATAGTGAAGGATTATACTGCACCTTATGAGTTCCCTTATATCCACACGTAGTGAAGGATTATACTGCACCTTATGAGTTCCCTTATATCCACACGTAGTGAAGGATTATACTGCACCTTATGAGTTCCCTTATATCCACATGTAGTGAAGGATTATACTGCACCTTATGAGTTCCCTTATATCCACACATAGTGAAGGATTATACTGCACCTTATGAGTTACTTATATCCACACATAGTGAAGGATTATACTGCACCTTATGAGTCCCCTTATATCCACACATAGTGAAGGATTATACTGCACCTTATGAGTTCCCTTATATCCACACATAGTGAAGGATTATACTGCACCTTATGAGTTCCCTTATATCCACACATAGTGAAGGATTATACTGCACCTTATGAGTTCCCTTATATCCACACATAGTGAAGGATTATACTGCACCTTATGAGTTCCCTTATATCCACACATAGTGAAGGATTATACTGCACCTTATGAGTTCCCTTATATCCACACATAGTGAAGGATTATACTGCACCTTATGAGTTCCCTTATATCCACACGTAGTGAAGGATTATACTGCACCTTATGAGTTCCCTTATATCCACACATAGTGAAGGATTATACTGCACCTTATGAGTTCCCTTATATCCACACGTAGTGAAGGATTATACTGCACCTTATGAGTTCCCTTATATCCACACATAGTGAAGGATTATACTGCACCTTATGAGTTCCCTTATATCCACACATAGTGAAGGATTATACTGCACCTTATGAGTTCCCTTATATCCACACATAGTGAAGGATTATACTGCACCTTATGAGTTCCCTTATATCCACACATAGTGAAGGATTATACTGCACCTTATGAGTTCCCTTATATCCACACGTAGTGAAGGATTATACTGCACCTTATGAGTTCCCTTATATCCACACGTAGTGAAGGATTATACTGCACCTTATGAGTTCCCTTATATCCACACGTAGTGAAGGATTATACTGCACCTTATGAGTTCCCTTATATCCACACGTAGTGAAGGATTATACTGCACCTTATGAGTTCCCTTATATCCACACGTAGTGAAGGATTATACTGCACCTTATGAGTTCCCTTATATCCACACATAGTGAAGGATTATACTGCACCTTATGAGTTCCCTTATATCCACACGTAGTGAAGGATTATACTGCACCTTATGAGTTCCCTTATATCCACACATAGTGAAGGATTATACTGCACCTTATGAGTTCCCTTATATCCACACGTAGTGAAGGATTATACTGCACCTTATGAGTTCCCTTATATCCACACGTAGTGAAGGATTATACTGCACCTTATGAGTTCCCTTATATCCACACATAGTGAAGGATTATACTGCACCTTATGAGTTCCCTTATATCCACACATAGTGAAGGATTATACTGCACCTTATGAGTTCCCTTATATCCACACGTAGTGAAGGATTATACTGCACCTTATGAGTTCCCTTATATCCACACATAGTGAAGGATTATACTGCACCTTATGAGTTCCCTTATATCCACACGTAGTGAAGGATTATACTGCACCTTATGAGTTCCCTTATATCCACACGTAGTGAAGGATTATACTGCACCTTATGAGTTCCCTTATATCCACACATAGTGAAGGATTATACTGCACCTTATGAGTTCCCTTATATCCACACGTAGTGAAGGATTATACTGCACCTTATGAGTTCCCTTATATCCACACATAGTGAAGGATTATACTGCACCTTATGAGTTCCCTTATATCCACACGTAGTGAAGGATTATACTGCACCTTATGAGTTCCCTTATATCCACACGTAGTGAAGGATTATACTGCACCTTATGAGTTCCCTTATATCCACACGTAGTGAAGGATTATACTGCACCTTATGAGTTCCCTTATATCCACACATAGTGAAGGATTATACTGCACCTTATGAGTTCCCTTATATCCACACATAGTGAAGGATTATACTGCACCTTATGAGTTCCCTTATATCCACACATAGTGAAGGATTATACTGCACCTTATGAGTTCCCTTATATCCACACGTAGTGAAGGATTATACTGCACCTTATGAGTTCCCTTATATCCACACATAGTGAAGGATTATACTGCACCTTATGAGTTCCCTTATATCCACACGTAGTGAAGGATTATACTGCACCTTATGAGTTCCCTTATATCCACACGTAGTGAAGGATTATACTGCACCTTATGAGTTCCCTTATATCCACACATAGTGAAGGATTATACTGCACCTTATGAGTTCCCTTATATCCACACGTAGTGAAGGATTATACTGCACCTTATGAGTTCCCTTATATCCACACGTAGTGAAGGATTATACTGCACCTTATGAGTTCCCTTATATCCACACATAGTGAAGGATTATACTGCACCTTATGAGTTCCCTTATATCCACACATAGTGAAGGATTATACTGCACCTTATGAGTTCCCTTATATCCACACATAGTGAAGGATTATACTGCACCTTATGAGTTCCCTTATATCCACACGTAGTGAAGGATTATACTGCACCTTATGAGTTCCCTTATATCCACACATAGTGAAGGATTATACTGCACCTTATGAGTTCCCTTATATCCACACGTAGTGAAGGATTATACTGCACCTTATGAGTTCCCTTATATCCACACATAGTGAAGGATTATACTGCACCTTATGAGTTCCCTTATATCCACACGTAGTGAAGGATTATACTGCACCTTATGAGTTCCCTTATATCCACACGTAGTGAAGGATTATACTGCACCTTATGAGTTCCCTTATATCCACACATAGTGAAGGATTATACTGCACCTTATGAGTTCCCTTATATCCACACGTAGTGAAGGATTATACTGCACCTTATGAGTTCCCTTATATCCACACATAGTGAAGGATTATACTGCACCTTATGAGTTCCCTTATATCCACACGTAGTGAAGGATTATACTGCACCTTATGAGTTCCCTTATATCCACACATAGTGAAGGATTATACTGCACCTTATGAGTTCCCTTATATCCACACGTAGTGAAGGATTATACTGCACCTTATGAGTTCCCTTATATCCACACATAGTGAAGGATTATACTGCACCTTATGAGTTCCCTTATATCCACACATAGTGAAGGATTATACTGCACCTTATGAGTTCCCTTATATCCACACATAGTGAAGGATTATACTGCACCTTATGAGTTCCCTTATATCCACACATAGTGAAGGATTATACTGCACCTTATGAGTCCCCTTATATCCACACATAGTGAAGGATTATACTGCACCTTATGAGTTCCCTTATATCCACACATAGTGAAGGATTATACTGCACCTTATGAGTTCCCTTATATCCACACGTAGTGAAGGATTATACTGCACCTTATGAGTTCCCTTATATCCACACGTAGTGAAGGATTATACTGCACCTTATGAGTTCCCTTATATCCACACGTAGTGAAGGATTATACTGCACCTTATGAGTTCCCTTATATCCACACGTAGTGAAGGATTATACTGCACCTTATGAGTTCCCTTATATCCACACGTAGTGAAGGATTATACTGCACCTTATGAGTTCCCTTATATCCACACATAGTGAAGGATTATACTGCACCTTATGAGTTCCCTTATATCCACACATAGTGAAGGATTATACTGCACCTTATGAGTTCCCTTATATCCACACGTAGTGAAGGATTATACTGCACCTTATGAGTTCCCTTATATCCACACATAGTGAAGGATTATACTGCACCTTATGAGTTCCCTTATATCCACACATAGTGAAGGATTATACTGCACCTTATGAGTTCCCTTATATCCACACGTAGTGAAGGATTATACTGCACCTTATGAGTTCCCTTATATCCACACATAGTGAAGGATTATACTGCACCTTATGAGTTCCCTTATATCCACACATAGTGAAGGATTATACTGCACCTTATGAGTTCCCTTATATCCACACGTAGTGAAGGATTATACTGCACCTTATGAGTTCCCTTATATCCACACATAGTGAAGGATTATACTGCACCTTATGAGTTCCCTTATATCCACACGTAGTGAAGGATTATACTGCACCTTATGAGTTCCCTTATATCCACACATAGTGAAGGATTATACTGCACCTTATGAGTTCCCTTATATCCACACGTAGTGAAGGATTATACTGCACCTTATGAGTTCCCTTATATCCACACATAGTGAAGGATTATACTGCACCTTATGAGTTCCCTTATATCCACACATAGTGAAGGATTATACTGCACCTTATGAGTTCCCTTATATCCACACGTAGTGAAGGATTATACTGCACCTTATGAGTTCCCTTATATCCACACGTAGTGAAGGATTATACTGCACCTTATGAGTTCCCTTATATCCACACGTAGTGAAGGATTATACTGCACCTTATGAGTTCCCTTATATCCACACATAGTGAAGGATTATACTGCACCTTATGAGTTCCCTTATATCCACACATAGTGAAGGATTATACTGCACCTTATGAGTTCCCTTATATCCACACATAGTGAAGGATTATACTGCACCTTATGAGTTCCCTTATATCCACACATAGTGAAGGATTATACTGCACCTTATGAGTTCCCTTATATCCACACATAGTGAAGGATTATACTGCACCTTATGAGTTCCCTTATATCCACACATAGTGAAGGATTATACTGCACCTTATGAGTTCCCTTATATCCACACGTAGTGAAGGATTATACTGCACCTTATGAGTTCCCTTATATCCACACGTAGTGAAGGATTATACTGCACCTTATGAGTTCCCTTATATCCACACATAGTGAAGGATTATACTGCACCTTATGAGTTCCCTTATATCCACACGTAGTGAAGGATTATACTGCACCTTATGAGTTCCCTTATATCCACACGTAGTGAAGGATTATACTGCACCTTATGAGTTCCCTTATATCCACACGTAGTGAAGGATTATACTGCACCTTATGAGTTCCCTTATATCCACACATAGTGAAGGATTATACTGCACCTTATGAGTTCCCTTATATCCACACGTAGTGAAGGATTATACTGCACCTTATGAGTTCCCTTATATCCACACGTAGTGAAGGATTATACTGCACCTTATGAGTTCCCTTATATCCACACATAGTGAAGGATTATACTGCACCTTATGAGTTCCCTTATATCCACACGTAGTGAAGGATTATACTGCACCTTATGAGTTCCCTTATATCCACACATAGTGAAGGATTATACTGCACCTTATGAGTTCCCTTATATCCACACATAGTGAAGGATTATACTGCACCTTATGAGTTCCCTTATATCCACACATAGTGAAGGATTATACTGCACCTTATGAGTTCCCTTATATCCACACATAGTGAAGGATTATACTGCACCTTATGAGTTCCCTTATATCCACACATAGTGAAGGATTATACTGCACCTTATGAGTTCCCTTATATCCACACATAGTGAAGGATTATACTGCACCTTATGAGTTCCCTTATATCCACACGTAGTGAAGGATTATACTGCACCTTATGAGTTCCCTTATATCCACACGTAGTGAAGGATTATACTGCACCTTATGAGTTCCCTTATATCCACACATAGTGAAGGATTATACTGCACCTTATGAGTTCCCTTATATCCACACGTAGTGAAGGATTATACTGCACCTTATGAGTTCCCTTATATCCACACATAGTGAAGGATTATACTGCACCTTATGAGTTCCCTTATATCCACACATAGTGAAGGATTATACTGCACCTTATGAGTTCCCTTATATCCACACATAGTGAAGGATTATACTGCACCTTATGAGTTCCCTTATATCCACACGTAGTGAAGGATTATACTGCACCTTATGAGTTCCCTTATATCCACACATAGTGAAGGATTATACTGCACCTTATGAGTTCCCTTATATCCACACATAGTGAAGGATTATACTGCACCTTATGAGTTCCCTTATATCCACACATAGTGAAGGATTATACTGCACCTTATGAGTTCCCTTATATCCACACATAGTGAAGGATTATACTGCACCTTATGAGTTCCCTTATATCCACACGTAGTGAAGGATTATACTGCACCTTATGAGTTCCCTTATATCCACACGTAGTGAAGGATTATACTGCACCTTATGAGTTCCCTTATATCCACACGTAGTGAAGGATTATACTGCACCTTATGAGTTCCCTTATATCCACACATAGTGAAGGATTATACTGCACCTTATGAGTTCCCTTATATCCACACGTAGTGAAGGATTATACTGCACCTTATGAGTTCCCTTATATCCACACGTAGTGAAGGATTATACTGCACCTTATGAGTTCCCTTATATCCACACATAGTGAAGGATTATACTGCACCTTATGAGTTCCCTTATATCCACACGTAGTGAAGGATTATACTGCACCTTATGAGTTCCCTTATATCCACACATAGTGAAGGATTATACTGCACCTTATGAGTTCCCTTATATCCACACATAGTGAAGGATTATACTGCACCTTATGAGTTCCCTTATATCCACACGTAGTGAAGGATTATACTGCACCTTATGAGTTCCCTTATATCCACACATAGTGAAGGATTATACTGCACCTTATGAGTTCCCTTATATCCACACGTAGTGAAGGATTATACTGCACCTTATGAGTTCCCTTATATCCACACGTAGTGAAGGATTATACTGCACCTTATGAGTTCCCTTATATCCACACGTAGTGAAGGATTATACTGCACCTTATGAGTTCCCTTATATCCACACATAGTGAAGGATTATACTGCACCTTATGAGTTCCCTTATATCCACACGTAGTGAAGGATTATACTGCACCTTATGAGTTCCCTTATATCCACACATAGTGAAGGATTATACTGCACCTTATGAGTTCCCTTATATCCACACGTAGTGAAGGATTATACTGCACCTTATGAGTTCCCTTATATCCACACGTAGTGAAGGATTATACTGCACCTTATGAGTTCCCTTATATCCACACATAGTGAAGGATTATACTGCACCTTATGAGTTCCCTTATATCCACACATAGTGAAGGATTATACTGCACCTTATGAGTTCCCTTATATCCACACATAGTGAAGGATTATACTGCACCTTATGAGTTCCCTTATATCCACACGTAGTGAAGGATTATACTGCACCTTATGAGTTCCCTTATATCCACACATAGTGAAGGATTATACTGCACCTTATGAGTTCCCTTATATCCACACATAGTGAAGGATTATACTGCACCTTATGAGTTCCCTTATATCCACACATAGTGAAGGATTATACTGCACCTTATGAGTTCCCTTATATCCACACGTAGTGAAGGATTATACTGCACCTTATGAGTTCCCTTATATCCACACATAGTGAAGGATTATACTGCACCTTATGAGTTCCCTTATATCCACACGTAGTGAAGGATTATACTGCACCTTATGAGTTCCCTTATATCCACACGTAGTGAAGGATTATACTGCACCTTATGAGTTCCCTTATATCCACACATAGTGAAGGATTATACTGCACCTTATGAGTTCCCTTATATCCACACATAGTGAAGGATTATACTGCACCTTATGAGTTCCCTTATATCCACACATAGTGAAGGATTATACTGCACCTTATGAGTTCCCTTATATCCACACATAGTGAAGGATTATACTGCACCTTATGAGTTCCCTTATATCCACACGTAGTGAAGGATTATACTGCACCTTATGAGTTCCCTTATATCCACACATAGTGAAGGATTATACTGCACCTTATGAGTTCCCTTATATCCACACATAGTGAAGGATTATACTGCACCTTATGAGTTCCCTTATATCCACACATAGTGAAGGATTATACTGCACCTTATGAGTTCCCTTATATCCACACATAGTGAAGGATTATACTGCACCTTATGAGTTCCCTTATATCCACACATAGTGAAGGATTATACTGCACCTTATGAGTTCCCTTATATCCACACATAGTGAAGGATTATACTGCACCTTATGAGTTCCCTTATATCCACACATAGTGAAGGATTATACTGCACCTTATGAGTTCCCTTATATCCACACATAGTGAAGGATTATACTGCACCTTATGAGTTCCCTTATATCCACACGTAGTGAAGGATTATACTGCACCTTATGAGTTCCCTTATATCCACACATAGTGAAGGATTATACTGCACCTTATGAGTTCCCTTATATCCACACGTAGTGAAGGATTATACTGCACCTTATGAGTTCCCTTATATCCACACGTAGTGAAGGATTATACTGCACCTTATGAGTTCCCTTATATCCACACGTAGTGAAGGATTATACTGCACCTTATGAGTTCCCTTATATCCACACGTAGTGAAGGATTATACTGCACCTTATGAGTTCCCTTATATCCACACATAGTGAAGGATTATACTGCACCTTATGAGTTCCCTTATATCCACACATAGTGAAGGATTATACTGCACCTTATGAGTTCCCTTATATCCACACATAGTGAAGGATTATACTGCACCTTATGAGTTCCCTTATATCCACACGTAGTGAAGGATTATACTGCACCTTATGAGTTCCCTTATATCCACACATAGTGAAGGATTATACTGCACCTTATGAGTTCCCTTATATCCACACATAGTGAAGGATTATACTGCACCTTATGAGTTCCCTTATATCCACACGTAGTGAAGGATTATACTGCACCTTATGAGTTCCCTTATATCCACACGTAGTGAAGGATTATACTGCACCTTATGAGTTCCCTTATATCCACACGTAGTGAAGGATTATACTGCACCTTATGAGTTCCCTTATATCCACACATAGTGAAGGATTATACTGCACCTTATGAGTTCCCTTATATCCACACGTAGTGAAGGATTATACTGCACCTTATGAGTTCCCTTATATCCACACGTAGTGAAGGATTATACTGCACCTTATGAGTTCCCTTATATCCACACATAGTGAAGGATTATACTGCACCTTATGAGTTCCCTTATATCCACACATAGTGAAGGATTATACTGCACCTTATGAGTTCCCTTATATCCACACATAGTGAAGGATTATACTGCACCTTATGAGTTCCCTTATATCCACACATAGTGAAGGATTATACTGCACCTTATGAGTTCCCTTATATCCACACATAGTGAAGGATTATACTGCACCTTATGAGTTCCCTTATATCCACACATAGTGAAGGATTATACTGCACCTTATGAGTTCCCTTATATCCACACGTAGTGAAGGATTATACTGCACCTTATGAGTTCCCTTATATCCACACGTAGTGAAGGATTATACTGCACCTTATGAGTTCCCTTATATCCACACATAGTGAAGGATTATACTGCACCTTATGAGTTCCCTTATATCCACACGTAGTGAAGGATTATACTGCACCTTATGAGTTCCCTTATATCCACACATAGTGAAGGATTATACTGCACCTTATGAGTTCCCTTATATCCACACGTAGTGAAGGATTATACTGCACCTTATGAGTTCCCTTATATCCACACATAGTGAAGGATTATACTGCACCTTATGAGTTCCCTTATATCCACACATAGTGAAGGATTATACTGCACCTTATGAGTTCCCTTATATCCACACGTAGTGAAGGATTATACTGCACCTTATGAGTTCCCTTATATCCACACATAGTGAAGGATTATACTGCACCTTATGAGTTCCCTTATATCCACACATAGTGAAGGATTATACTGCACCTTATGAGTTCCCTTATATCCACACATAGTGAAGGATTATACTGCACCTTATGAGTTCCCTTATATCCACACGTAGTGAAGGATTATACTGCACCTTATGAGTTCCCTTATATCCACACATAGTGAAGGATTATACTGCACCTTATGAGTTCCCTTATATCCACACGTAGTGAAGGATTATACTGCACCTTATGAGTTCCCTTATATCCACACGTAGTGAAGGATTATACTGCACCTTATGAGTTCCCTTATATCCACACGTAGTGAAGGATTATACTGCACCTTATGAGTTCCCTTATATCCACACATAGTGAAGGATTATACTGCACCTTATGAGTTCCCTTATATCCACACATAGTGAAGGATTATACTGCACCTTATGAGTTCCCTTATATCCACACGTAGTGAAGGATTATACTGCACCTTATGAGTTCCCTTATATCCACACGTAGTGAAGGATTATACTGCACCTTATGAGTTCCCTTATATCCACACGTAGTGAAGGATTATACTGCACCTTATGAGTTCCCTTATATCCACACATAGTGAAGGATTATACTGCACCTTATGAGTTCCCTTATATCCACACGTAGTGAAGGATTATACTGCACCTTATGAGTTCCCTTATATCCACACATAGTGAAGGATTATACTGCACCTTATGAGTTCCCTTATATCCACACATAGTGAAGGATTATACTGCACCTTATGAGTTCCCTTATATCCACACATAGTGAAGGATTATACTGCACCTTATGAGTTCCCTTATATCCACACATAGTGAAGGATTATACTGCACCTTATGAGTTCCCTTATATCCACACATAGTGAAGGATTATACTGCACCTTATGAGTTCCCTTATATCCACACATAGTGAAGGATTATACTGCACCTTATGAGTTCCCTTATATCCACACATAGTGAAGGATTATACTGCACCTTATGAGTTCCCTTATATCCACACATAGTGAAGGATTATACTGCACCTTATGAGTTCCCTTATATCCACACGTAGTGAAGGATTATACTGCACCTTATGAGTTCCCTTATATCCACACGTAGTGAAGGATTATACTGCACCTTATGAGTTCCCTTATATCCACACGTAGTGAAGGATTATACTGCACCTTATGAGTTCCCTTATATCCACACGTAGTGAAGGATTATACTGCACCTTATGAGTTCCCTTATATCCACACATAGTGAAGGATTATACTGCACCTTATGAGTTCCCTTATATCCACACGTAGTGAAGGATTATACTGCACCTTATGAGTTCCCTTATATCCACATGTAGTGAAGGATTATACTGCACCTTATGAGTTCCCTTATATCCACACGTAGTGAAGGATTATACTGCACCTTATGAGTTCCCTTATATCCACACGTAGTGAAGGATTATACTGCACCTTATGAGTTCCCTTATATCCACACATAGTGAAGGATTATACTGCACCTTATGAGTTCCCTTATATCCACACGTAGTGAAGGATTATACTGCACCTTATGAGTTCCCTTATATCCACACATAGTGAAGGATTATACTGCACCTTATGAGTTCCCTTATATCCACACGTAGTGAAGGATTATACTGCACCTTATGAGTTCCCTTATATCCACACATAGTGAAGGATTATACTGCACCTTATGAGTTCCCTTATATCCACACGTAGTGAAGGATTATACTGCACCTTATGAGTTCCCTTATATCCACACATAGTGAAGGATTATACTGCACCTTATGAGTTCCCTTATATCCACACATAGTGAAGGATTATACTGCACCTTATGAGTCCCCTTATATCCACACGTAGTGAAGGATTATACTGCACCTTATGAGTCCCTTATATCCACACGTAGTGAAGGATTATACTGCACCTTATGAGTTCCCTTATATCCACACGTAGTGAAGGATTATACTGCACCTTATGAGTTCCCTTATATCCACACGTAGTGAAGGATTATACTGCACCTTATGAGTTCCCTTATATCCACACATAGTGAAGGATTATACTGCACCTTATGAGTTCCCTTATATCCACACATAGTGAAGGATTATACTGCACCTTATGAGTTCCCTTATATCCACACATAGTGAAGGATTATACTGCACCTTATGAGTTCCCTTATATCCACACGTAGTGAAGGATTATACTGCACCTTATGAGTCCCCTTATATCCACACGTAGTGAAGGATTATACTGCACCTTATGAGTTCCTTTATATCCACACGTAGTGAAGGATTATACTGCACCTTATGAGTTCCCTTATATCCACACGTAGTGAAGGATTATACTGCACCTTATGAGTCCCCTTATATCCACACATAGTGAAGGATTATACTGCACCTTATGAGTTCCCTTATATCCACACGTAGTGAAGGATTATACTGCACCTTATGAGTTCCCTTATATCCACAAGTAGTGAAGGATTATACTGCACCTTATGAGTTCCCTTATATCCACAAGTAGTGAAGGATTATACTGCACCTTATGAGTTCCCTTACATCTACACCTACTGCTAGGTATTCCCTTCTTGGTCAGTCGTGCCTTGCTGGTCAGACAGTGTTAACTCTTCTACCCATGTCCCCAGCAGTATTACACTCCTATTCTTTTAATTATAATCTGATACCATCAAGCAAATTACTAATTACTTCCCCCCTCATCATATGACCTCCCAACATTTCAAAATGTCTAAGTTGACATCCCCTCACAATCTTGACCTTTCCAAAGCCTTTGATACCATTTCCCACAAGCATCTTCTCTTTCATCTCTCCAACCTTCATCTCTCCCCTGACACCCTTTCCTTGTTCTCCAGCTACCTATCTAACAGATCTCAAGCTGTCAGATGGAAGAACTCTACTTCCTCCTTCTTGCCAACACCCACTGGTGTTCCCCAGGGGTCCATCCTCGGACCCATGCTTTTCAACATTTTCATTAACAACCTTCACTCAGTCATCCCTGACACAACAGTTATCCAATATGCAGATGACTCTACCTTAGTCTGTACCACCTCCAACCTACCTGAACTCCTGACTAAAACTCAAACAGCTTTTTCCACTACCGTAAACTGGATGCACCACAACCATCTCTCTCTCAACTCCAATAAATCCAAAATACTTCTCTTTCCTCCCTCTAGAAATTTCTCCCTTGACAAGAATGCTTTTACAGTCCTTAGCCAAAACAACTCTGCCATAGAAGTGGTCCCTTCTGCAAAACTCCTCGGCATTACCATAGATGAACACCTTAAATGTGATATCCACATCCAACAAAACATAAAGGAAACCCATCACAAACTAGGCATGCTGTATAGAAATAACCACTTTCTCTCCAACTCCGCAAGGCAAACTATCGCTAATACCTACCTCCTACCCTCTCTACTATATGGAGCCCCTCTACTAACTAACCTTTCCTCTACCAACACCTCTAAACTCGAAACTTGCTATAATAAAATCTCTAAATTCGCAACTAAATCCAAAACCTCCACTCACCACTGCCTAACCCTACAATCTCTGGACTGGCTTGAACTCTCAAACCTCCTTGACTATCTCCAACTAACCACTGCACACAAACTAATATTCTTTCCAGAAAAATGCCCAGCCTTAACAAACATCCTTCCCCCAAACATCCCAACCAGATCTCTGAGATCTGAACACCAAAATTTAATCTCTGTCCACAAACCCAAACACCCTGCAGGCCAACTCCTTCTCTCCTTCACTATAGGCAAAAAATGGAACTCTCTCCCTCCTTTACTCAGGACCACACCTAACCCTGAAACCTTCAAAACCCTACTTTTCTCTTACCTATCCACTAAACTTAAATGTTCCTGCTTTCACCCTACCTAAAATCTCACAATTTTACCCTTTGAGCTTTCCATACTCCTGCTCTTCTCTACACTATTACCGCTTTTCTATTCTCCTAACTAATCTAGCTAACTTTCTCAGACTAAACAATCTCTCTCTCTCAACTCCAAGTATTGTATATATTGTAAATATCAAGTAATTCACTGATGCTTATTGCCCAGTGAGTCTAAACTTACTGTTCTGAATGTAAATACCTACTAACTGTTCTACCTATGTCAAAATTGCATTTCAGTGTTATTCTATCCACCTGTACCTGACTGCATGACCTCATATATGTATTTAGTAACACTTTATGTAACCTTTGTAACCATGTTTGTATGTATTTCCATTGCATTATGTAAACCTTTGTAACCATATTGCTTATTGGAGCTTTTCTCCCCGGGCCTCCACTGAAAATGGGCACAGCACTGGCCCAGTGGACTTCCCCGGTAATCAAACTGAAATAAATAAATAAATAAATAAATTATTAACATGCTCATTTCTGTAATTAAATCACTGACACTACCTTCTCTTTTCCCTATATTGTCTAAACTTTTTTTCTTATAAGCTTCAGGAGTAAGTTTAAAACATTCAAATGAGACATTTTTAATTTAACCTTAATTAGTGCAATCATTGTTGGTCATCTTAATGCATGCATTGTCATATCCATGAGCAGAGGAGGTAAAAAACTCCTCCATTCCCTTGGCCAGCTTGTTGCTTATTCCACACATATCCAAATGCCCAAATAAAACTGTCAACACATTCCCTCTTTTTATGCTCATAAAATAAATTAGCACTGATGTTGGCATCCAAGGCATGGTTTCATCCCTTCTTTCATATACCTTTAATGAAGGGTCAGCATTTCCCTTTCATAACAGCACACTAATGTTCTGTTTTTCCTCACTCCTCCTCCCTCATTGCATTTCAGCCTTTCTCTCTATTCTCAGTCTCTTTATATCTCACTGCATTTTATTTTCTCAGCCACATCATCCTCCAGGTGGTTTATCACCGCTGTGTTTTTTTTAATTCTGTTTACATTTTATGGCCATCCAGAGATGACCTGAATCTCTTTGCTGCATGTACACCACTCACAGCTGCTACAGGTCCATCTCTTGAGTTCAGCAGACTGAATCTCAACTGCATCCATAGAAGTTATTATTTCAGTAAATGGTCAAACTGGCAAGTTGTATTCCTTTTACTTAGCATTCTTTTGTCAGCTGAGACAGTGACATTTTTTGCATACTCACTTGGTTCACTTTGCCTGTTTCCTAACTAACCTGTCTAAACATGGAACAACTCCTGTGCAATATATACTGGCTGCATAGATATACATGATATTTGGTGATAAAACAGTTTTGCAGACAGTACACATTCAGTTTGCAATATATCAACAGGGTACAAACTAAATTAAATGTGCCAGACAGGAGCTACAGTCTCAATCTATGCCTCTGCTGGTAATGATATGTGATAATACCTTTTTTAAATCCACGTTGCTGTTACCAGATAATATAAGGGCAGAGACCGGCATTAAGAGTATATAGTAAATGTACACCGATGCCTCAGGTAATAAGCAGTGATTTCCATACCCAAATAAACATTACACTATATGGTTACAGGTCAGACATTTAATCATGGGCTCCCCGGAACATTCTGCACCTCAAAGTCAGTCCAGTTCTTTCAGTGCACTCTTAACAACAGTAAGAGAAACTTAATGAAAATTATTTCGCACACAGACTCATACACACTATATATATATATATATATATATATATATATATATATATGGGTCTACTGTATATAATCAAAAACTCACTTTTTCGGAAATAAACAGTAGACCCACGGTTATGCGAAAGTGCACTTCACCGAAAGTGCACTTTCGAAAACACCATTAGAATGAATGGGCAATGTCCTCCACTGTGGTGCGGTAGTCATGGACCTTAGGGTTAGGGCTTGGGTTAAGGATAGTGGATAGCCCTACTAGGTATCCACTATACTTAACCCAAGCCCTAACCCTAAGGTCCATAACCATTCACTCAAGTGGTGTTCGCAAAAGTGCACTTTCGGTGAAGTGCACTTTCGAGTAACCGTGGGTCTACTGTTTATTTTCAAAAAAGTGAGTTTTTGATTATATACAGTAGACCCATATATATATATATATATATATATATATATATATATATATATATATATATATGTATATGCGTGTGTGTGCGTGTGAGTGTATGTGCACATGTGTGTGTATATAGATATATATATATATATATATATATATATATATATATGTGTGTGTGTGTGTGTGTGTGTGTGTGTGTGTGTGTGTGTGTGTGTGTTAATAACACCCTCTTCCCCACTGCTCAGGTCATCTAAACATACAACAATGACATATCAAAAGTGGACAAGCGAGCCATTAAATATCTGTAGTATGGCAACTGGTTGAATAAGTAATTCTTTTAAAGTGAAAATCAAAAGTTATTAGTGCACCATTTTAATGCACATACTCTTAAACTAATAAAAAAAATCACCAGCCACAAACATACAAAAGTGAATAATAAAATGCTTTACTTAAAATAAATACAATTAATCAATGCAATTTATAAGCTCAAATATGCAAGCTGCACTAAATTTGCACAAATAATAAAATGGCAGATGAAATGAAAAAAAGTTATATTTGATAGCTTAAACTGTAAGCACCAGTCACCATGCTCCAAATGAGTAAAACAATCCATTATTCACACATAGACAGTACTGAAAAGTACTTTTAAAACACGAAGACAAGGCAAATGAGTTGTTCTTATATGTTAAGCGCTTTTCGTCCAGATTTTATCCAGACTTCTTCAGACAATCAGAGTACATTCAAATTTATAGTTTAAATACCCTCTTCATGTAGTGTGAACCTATCAGGTCTATTCTGTTGAAACACTACAAATTTAAAGGTATACATTGCCGCTCACTTGAGCGTAACTTAAAGTTAACATTATCTTAGTTGCAATACTGAGCTGAATGTCTACCTTAAAAACACATACTGTGTTGCTAAATGCATTACTTGTCATCTGATACTATAGTCTAATTATATTATACTGTGCACGTCCAATCTAAATCACATGTTTATTCTATAATACTGTGTTATACAATTTGTGTTAATATAAGACCATTCCTACTATCCTACACAAACTCTATAAGTCTGTTCAGACTCTGACTCGGAAACCAGTCTACCTATCCTAAGGTTAATATCAAGTGCAAGTAAATAAAGATAACCCTGTATCTTAAACCTATACTAAATAAGTAATATACAAGATCAACATGGTGTTAAACATCAACAGTATGTCAATACCAATAAATATATACTGTACATACATAAAAATAGTAAAAGGTTTTCAATATAATAAAAAACATGCTACCAGTTCTTAAAAATTCTTAAAAACTCTTTCAAAAAGTCTTGTAAAATTTTTTATAATGCTTTAAAATAACATTCTTTACAATTTCTATAAAGTTTTTATAATGTTTTTAATGATGTTTTTAATGGTGTTTTTAAATACATCCCTCAGCGTCTATCAAATAATGTTTGTGTGTATGTATATAGTCTATATATATATATATATATATATATATATATATATATATATATATATATATATATAGATACATATATATATATATATATATATATATATATATATATATATATATATATATATGGTATATAGGAAGAGGGCTAGTCCTTATGTATAAAGAACACTACAATAGGAAAATGTTTTTAGTTTTAGAAAAGGATACATATGAGGAAGTCAGTATAAATCAACTAAACACAGCATATAATAGAATCAGAATGTTCATTAACGACCTATTCATTGATGGGTTAATAGATGTACACCTAAGCCACTACTTAACTATGTTATCTCCTAAATTACCACAAGTATTTGGTATACCTAAAATCCACAAAGGGTTAATTGATCCACCTTTAAGAGCATTAGTGGACGCAAGACAGTCCATCACATACCCTTGTGCAAAAGTTGTGGACTTTATACTTAAGAGATATGTGAGCAAAGAAAAACAGATTTGCAAAGACTCTTGGTCCTTTCTAGAGCAAATAAACACACTGGTATTTAGAGAAGAACTAAATTTTCTGACAGTTGATGTATGTGACTTATATTCATCCGTACCTCAAGATCTAGGTATAGAATGGGTTATTGAATTTATGAAGAACAAAGGAGCAACTGACAATGACCTTAGATTGACAGAACAACTTTTGGATATTATTTTGAAAAACAACTACATTTCATTAACAATAGACTGTTCCTTCAAAAAATTGGAGTTGCTATGGGGTCCCCATATGGGGCAAGCTTCTCCAGTTTAGTGATGGCATATTGGGAAACTAACTTTGTATTCACAAGTCCTTGGAAAGAAAGAATAGTTTTTTACACAAGGTTCCTGGATGACATTTTCCTTGTAATTAACGGGAACAGTTCCACAGCCGATAGCTTGGTGGAATTTTTTAATAAAACAGGGACCTTTTTGAAGTTTACTAAAAACTACCAAGAACATAAGACTCACTTTTTAGATTTGGAATTGTATAAAAACACACAGGAATGCAGATACACTGCAAATTTATAGGAAAATTTGCTATTCGAATTCATTCTTGCACTTTTCCAGTTCACACCCCCTGCACCAGAAAAAATCAGTAGTAAAGGAACAACTGGTGCGAGCAGCAAGAATGAGAAGCATGGAAGATGACTTTGGTGAAGAATGTAGGAAACTGCATCAGATGTTCACGCACAGAGGTACCCAAATGGGTTTTTATCAAACATCGTTCACGAAGTAAAAGTGAAAAGAAGCACAGGGGTGTACAAATAACCACAACGTTACACTAACAAGTAGTTTAACTTTAGATGAACCACATACAATACAAGAGGTGAGGGGGACTACAAAAGGACCAGACCAACTTACAGATACAAGTAAAAGGTTTTCCCTTTCGTTTATTTTAACATATAGTCCAGCAGCCTCAGATATCCAAGGAATAGTAAGGAAATATTGGTACTATCTGTCAATAGATAAAGACTTGTTTAATAAAATAGGTGAGTTTCCCATTATTACTTTCAGGCGTGGTTCCAATCTGAAAAATTTATTAGAAACACCCTATAAGCCAAATAAGAACAATGTGGGCACACATAAATGTGATGCATGCAATTTCTGTAGATATATAGACAGTGAAAAATGTTTTGTCATTAGAAATGAGAACTTTCACATTAGAGACAAATATAATTGTAACACCAGATCAGTTGTGTATTTAGCCCAATGTCAACAATGTCCAGCATTCTACTTCATTAAAACCAATCGTCAATTGAGGGATAGGATTCATGAGTATACTTATGCTATTAAAAAGAAAAAAATTAGGCAATGCTCTGGCTAGACACTGCAACCTCAACACTGACCATGGCTTTAAGTTCAAAGTTATTTCTAACATAACCCAAGAAGTGAACAATAAATATACAGATGACAGTTTGATTAAACTATTATTAGAAAGATTTGTTAGTTAAAAAATGGCAAGACACCTTGGCAGAGCAACAGTCACTATTCCTGTTTCAGTTTTTTACTTACAGTTAGTGGAAAGCGAATTGGAATAAACGTCTCAGATAATTGATGGTAAACATCCAAATTGATAGCCAAAAGCAAGTTTGTGTTGGACAATAACTGTCTGTTAAGATAACAGCTGTTAGAGTTTTATGCCTTCTGCAAACAGTTTGCTGTAAAATAGTCAGCGAAACACACCGGCTGTTTAAATCCCAGTAAATTTTTGAGTTAACAGGTCGGTTTTCACCTCACCAAACAGAAAATTGTTCCACAGTTAAACAACACAAGCTATTATGTGTTGAAGTTCGGTCTTCACCTCATTACAAATGGAAACAGCTGTCCAAAATGCACTTTTGAAAGGACCACAGCGCTATAATCTTGTAAATACAAACACTTTATTGACAAAAAACTGGCAAGTGCTTTCACCTTGTAGGCTTCCTCAGGCCAAACACATCACAGAGCTTTGACACACATATATATATATATATATATATATATATATATATATATATATATATACTTTAGGTCTGTGTGACATCACTTCCCTTGTGCTTGACTCACATTCAAATATTTAAAGCAACACTAACTATATAAAAAATGTGTATAAAATGCAGAGTATAATGTTGGTCGACTATGATCAGCTCAACATATACTACTTAAAATCAATTGTATAATAATAATAAATAAAAATATATAAATGTGACTATCATACTTTAATTCTAAATTTGAACACTCTCTGCTGTGCTAAAATGGATTATTTAAGATTACATCGAGTAAGCATTTTTTTAAAGGTAAAACCTTATAAAACTAAATAAAAGCCTACTGTTAAACTTGTACAAAGTACGAGTAGCTGTGCCAAGCAAACAATCTCAAGCTTATAAAACCAATCAATGTTAATGGATAGATGGCTAAAATACTTCTCTAGGCATAACATGTCGGTACAAACCCTGCACTCAGTTACATTTTAAGAAATGTAAAGCTTAAAAATATCAGGACTAACATTAAACACTTCTGTCGAACATGTGTTAAATACCCAAGTTCAAATAAAGGCACTTCAGTTGAGCATATATTAGATACCCAGATACAAGTGATTGCACTTAATTGTTCTTCTGATGAGAAAAACAAATATAGTTCGCTGGAAATAGCTTATCAAAGCAATGCCTAGATTCTAGGTTATATCTCAAAAATAAAGTGATACAGCTTTCTTTAAAACTAATATAGCAGCATTAATCACTTTTATGTTAGATGCACAAATTCAAGTAAGATTATACACATATAATTCAAAATGTCATACAAATATCTAAAGACTAAATTGCAGACATGATCAGCTAATCTCTGTTGAACATATATTATATGGTAAATAATGTAGGTTTGCTGGATCAACATAAAATGAACCTTGTAACCTCAGCGTCAATATAATTAGAGCAAGTGCAAAATATGAGGTGTTGTGAAAATTACATTTTCCATGCACAACAACCCTACTGTTATTGAGGCTAGCTTTTTAACATCAACCAGCCTCTAATTAAATCCACGATTTCAAGTATAAACTTTTAAATATACTTTTAAGCATTATGAAAAGCTAAAAGACAAACGTAAATGGTTGCTCACATTCTAGTACATTTTATATTATAAAAGATATAAAACCATATGATCTGTATAAGCTGCTTAACTCATCTAGTACCATTTATTACTTCCTAAGGTCCTTACTTGATGTCATCTTAAATAATCCATCTTAGCACAGCAGAGAGTGTTCAAATTTAGAATTAAAGTATGATATTCACATTTATATATTTTTATTTATTATTATTATACAATTGATTTTAAGTAGTATATGTTGAGCTGATCATAGTCGACCAACATTATACTCTGCATTTTATACACATTTTTTATATAGTTAGTGTTGCTTTAAATATTTGAATGTGAGTCAAGCACAAGGGAAGTGATGTCACACAGACCTAAAGTATATATATATATGTCAAAGCTCTGTGATGTGTTTGGCCTGAGGAAGCCTACAAGGTGAAAGCGCTTGCCAGTTTTTTGTCAATAAAGTGTTCGTATTTACAAGATTATATCGCTGTGGTCCTTTCAAAAGTGCATTTTGGACAGCTGTTTCCATTTGTAATGAGGTGAAGACCGAACTTCAACACATAATAGCTTGTGTTGTTTAACTGTGGAACAATTTTCTGTTTGGTGAGGTGAAAACCGACCTGTTAACTCAAAAATTTACTGGGATTTAAACAGCCGGTGTGTTTCGCTGACTATTTTACAGTAAACTGTTTGCAGAAGGCATAAAACTCTAACAGCTGTTATCTTAACAGACAGTTATTGTCCAACATAAACTTGCTTTTGGCTATCAATTTGGATGGTTACCATCAATTATCTGAGGCGTTTATTCCAATTCGCTTTCCACTAACTGTAAGTAAAAAACTGAAACAGGAATAGTGACTGTTGCTCTGTCAAGGTGTCTTGCCATTTTTTAACTGACAAACCTTACTGTTATTATCGAGACACTAAATATAGCAGCTATTTGTTACCTGATTATTATTAGAAAGAAGTGAGCTTAACTGGCAACTTTGACTGGATGCCTGCAGTGAACCAGGACTCAATGAAACATACTCCATCTCATGTATCTTGAAATTGAAGAGTTTACTCAGGTGAAAGTGATAACTTTCAGGTCTGTCATCTAGGTCCATTTTTAGAGTTAGAGGTAGTAACAAGACTATATACATACACACAAAAATTATTTTATAGACGCTGAGGGATGTATTTAAAAACACCATTAAAAACATCATTAAAAACATTATAAAAAGTTATAGAAATTTTAAAGAATGTTATTTTAAAACTTTATAAAAAATTTTACAAGAGTTTTTGAAAGAGGTTTTAACAATTTTTAAGAACTGTTAGCATGGTTTTTATAATACTGAAAATCTTTTACTATTTTTATGTATGTACAGTATATATTTATTGGTATTGACATACTGTTGATGTTTAACACCATGTTGATCTTGTATATTACTTATTTAGTATAGGTTTAAGATACAGGGTTATCTTTATTTACTTGCACTTGATATTAACCTTAGGATAGGTAGACTGGTTTCCGAGTCAGAGTCTGAACAGACTTATAGAGTTTGTGTAGGATAGTAGGAATGGTCTTATATTAACACAAATTGTATAACACAGTATTATAGAATAAACATGTGATTTAGATTTGACGTGCACAGTATAATATAATTAGACTATAGTATCAGATGACAAGTAATGCATTTAGCAATACAGTACGTGTTTTTACGGTTGACATTCAGCTCAGTATTGCAACTAAGATAATGTTAACTTTAAGTTACGCTCATGTGAGCGGCAATGTATACCTTTAAATTTGTAGCATTTCAGCAGAATAGACCTGATAGGTTCACACTACATGAAGAGGATATTTAAACTATAATTTGAATGTACTCTGATTGTCTGAAGAAGTCTGGATAAAATCCAGACGAAAAGCGCTTAACATATAAGAACAACTCATTTGCCTTGTCTTCGTGCTTTAAAAGTACTTTTCAGTACCGTCTATGTGTGGAACTTTGACAATAAAGGATTGTTTTACTCATTTGGAGCATGGTGACTGGTGCTTACAGTTTAATTTACTCTGTTTGTACCTGGCTTTTTGGTTTCTGTATTTGATAGCTTAACTGGAACTATTACTGTCAGTAGCTAAAGTATACCGAATTTCTATCTAACTCTGATGTGGAAATCCAAACAGTAGTTAAAGAACTTTGTAGGCAAAATGGAATCTTGTTTGGGCTCATTTCACAAATGCAATGCACCTCCACAGCTCAAAAGTAATGCAGCATCTCATTTGGAAGGGTTTTTTTTCTATTTACAAGAGTCCAAAGCAGTTCTCCCTGTTTGAATTCAAAAATGAACAATGGTCTTCCTGCTCACAAAGACTTTTAGCTCTGTTGGGATGGGGAGGTTAAGTCCAACAAGCTAGTGTGCAAACAGACTCATGCACTGCAAAGGTTTGCACATTTGAGGAATATATTGGCTAAGAAATAGCACTGCAGTGCAAATCACT
>NC_056745.1:1523028561-1523196061 GCF_019279795.1 Protopterus annectens | reverse complement strand
TTAACATAGTGTTTTATTATGCAGCATGGCACACACAGCAAAGAATTTGCTGCAGGTGTCTGATGCATATTGTAGTACCCCATCTGACGTGTCCAAACAGTGATAGGACCCCTTCAGTTGTCCAAACTCATTCTCAGTGATGTCACATGGGCAGTGTTATACACATTCCTGGCCATGGTCTGGGGGTTGCAGATACAGGTAATCATTTATTTATTTCATTTTTATTTTATTTATTTTACATTTGTTGACTGGGCTAGTCCAACTGGATATATGTCCATTTTCAGTGGAGGCCCAGGGAGAAAAGCTCCAACAAACAAAAAAAACACACTATCATATATAATGTGAGACATTTACAAATACAGTTAAATGTACAGATAATCATCCTATACATTACATTTTTTTTTTTTTTTTACATTTCTGTAAACAGAATCATTATACATTTCAGCCACGGTTAGCCATGCAAATATTTTGCTAACAATTAGTATAAGAGAATACTTTCATTTTATTTGACTTAAAAAAAAAGTAACTAGGTTATACACTCTCTTAGAAGTTAACAGAAAAGTAACTAGTTTGTACAGTAATGGCAATAATGCTTTGAGAATCATCCATAGCTTCAAAGCATATCCAGGATCACGTATAACACACAATGGTCACACCATTTTATATTTATATAGCCTGCTTCCTGCTAGCATGTTATATGTGTATACTGCCCTGTGTATCTCACATTTGTATATACAGGATGACTGGATCACCCTGTGGGAAGTGCCCCACATGATCTGGTGGTATAAGTCAAATGAGTGCCATATATGTGAGCCATGGAAACTACCAGAGTAGTTGGTGCATGGACTTATTACAATTGGCATTACAGATCACACGGCAGTTGAAGGAGTGTAAACCATTGCTACTGATGTATCTTAGTCCATGTAGACTAGGTAGGACTTTGATAGTAATGTGTGTGCAATCCATGATTCTGAGGACTTCAGGAAATGAGCTGTGATGTAAAATCACCACATGTTAGTGGCCCTCTCTTCTGCTGTCCTGGGGAACCAGAAATGCTCCTCCACATGCTAGAACATGGTATAAATTAAGTGATATAGAATACACAGGGCTGACACCTCGCATCTCCTTTAGAATGATGAAAACGCAAAATGCTGAGCGCTCACATTTTGCGCTCACATGAGCGAAAAATCAGGAATTCGATATTGATTTTTTGGGATCGCAGTACAGTGAAAAACGTAATATTTGCCCTTTCCTCACTGTAGTGCGATCTTGGAGTAGGACTATATATTTAGCGAGGGGGGAGCACAGCCCCCCACAATAGCGATTTTGAGTTCCTGATTATTCACTCATGTGAGTGTTCGATAGTTTGATTTTTTGTTGTTCTGACATAGACCCGACACCTCCAATATGCATAGTGTGTCCCCTGCTGGTCACTGAAAAGTCCCCCTAGCTGTTGTGGTTAATGTTGCACATACCTCTGTGCCCACTGAGACAGACATTCCATGCACCTCTCTTAATTCTGAGTGCAGGTGACACTATTTGTCTAGATCTTGTATGGTGTCCCTGTCCACCTGGCATTGGGCTGTTACCTGCTGGTCTGTTAGGTACCGGTAAGTAAGATGTTGATAATACATTCTGCAATGATGCAGATGGCTGGGACATCCAGATTATGAACATATGCTTCAAAGATGACCTCTAACACTATTGTTCAGCATTAACCGTATAACCATAGCTACTCCTGTCATAACTGTGGGCAGGATTCACGAAGCCTCTGTGTAAGAGTTTCAAGGCTTACACGGAGGCTGCAGTTAAACGGTGTGACATCAGCATGTCATGCATATGCATGAGGGCATGCTGAATCACACCTAAGGCTAACACGGTCCGTGGAAGACAGTAGGGGGCGTGTCCGTAGGCCGAGCCCTGCAAATGGACACGCCCCCAGAAGAGTAAAAGTCCCGAAAGTAAACCCCCACGACAGAGCCCGTGTAAATGTGAATAAACACAACACAACACATGCCCCCACAGACTACGAACATAAAATGTAGAAATGAACATCTTATAATTTTTTTTTAAATTGTAAAGATGTTTGCCCATGAGTGCGCTCGTTTGCGCGGGCATGCCCATAGCTTAGCCACAGTTAGCAGTCAGTGGAAAAACATATACGAACTAAATATGCAAAGTAAGCCAAAAAGCAATAGCGTAGTGGTAGAGACGTCGGCTGAAGAGCAGGCAGTCATGGTTCGAGCCCCCACAACATCAATTTTTATTTTTAGTGAAATAAGCATGAAACAAGTCCCTGACATATATGTACACATATAAAATTATATTTATGTAAAATGTAATGAAATGGGCCATGTATTTTGAAGAAATGTGAGATAATAAAAAAATAAAATGTCAGATGTGCCTATAGCTGAGCTACAGTCTAACAAGTTGAGTACATCTGCCTGTAGGTGAACAGTGTTTTAACAGGTATAAAATGAGTGCCCGTAGGTGAGCAGTGGTTTAACATGCTGAAACTGTGTGCCCATAGCTGAGCTGAGCGTAATATGCGTGCTGACAGCCAAATGACATGTAAACCAGCGTAACCTGTTTGTGCAGAGCTGCGCACCGTGCCAACAAGCTAACCGACGGGCAACGTTGAGCAAGCTGTAACAAAACTGCCTTTACACAGACACACCTCCTAGCCTGTGTAGACAGTCATAAAATATAAAAAGCAATGGGCAGGTTCGAACCCAGGATACCATGCACTACAGTCAAGGTACTGAACCACTAAGCCATGACAGTTGCACTTAGAAATGCAGTAATAGCATATATATAGGAATGAATAGAAAGAGGAGCATGACAAAGCAATTTTGTGAAGCTGACACAATTCCAAAATGGCCAATCACAGATAAGTGCGGGAAAAACGGCATATATAAGCCCCATAGGCGGGAATACACAGCATAACCGATTGTAGAACCAACTTGCAGCCAGAATGTCAGGTGTAGGTGAGGGTAGTTGCTTCCGAGCACAGAGGTGGGGCATTGAGGAGTCCAAATATATGGTTTAGCTCCTTGTCCACAATCATGAGGCCCAACTCATGCAGGGCCAGGTCCTGTGGGGAGCATATAGGGCTGAGGCGTGGGACCGGTTGGCTCATGATCTCACCAGTGCCACAGGGATACCAAGGACTGGTGAGCAGGTCCATCACCACCATACGGACCTGAAGAGACAGAAGCAGGACCAACTGAACCATTGGATCCAGGAGGCCCGGCAAATGCCCAACGCCCCACTACTGAGTAAGTTACATGTAATTATTTATGTAAGAAATTAACCTAGCTGCTATTATGGCGATGTGTATTCCAATATTACTTTATTTATATTACAGCTGCAGGTGTCCGTTCTGCAAACCGTAGAGCCTATGGTGATAGGCTGGCATGGTTGCGCCACCAGGCAGGTCAGTATTTCTCTCCCTGTAACTGTAAATAAATATATAAGTATGACAGTTAGCAAAAGAGTGCAGTGTAGTCACTAATTAATAAAATGTGCAAGTAACAGTGTAAGAGGGTTTGCAAGTATTGCTTGATTACAAAAGTGTGATGCAGCCTGTAATCCAAACATAAAAATTAAACAAGCCTGAAATAAAGATGTCCCACCTGTAATATAATAGTACATAACCTGCAGCAGGCTGAAAAGTACAGCTGCAGAAGCTGAGTAAAACACATGTGTGAAGTATATCCCTGTTGAAATACAGAAACATGACAGAAGTGAGACTGTTGGAAAGGATTGTTATAACTACAGGTAAAACATGTCAATAAAGCCTAGAATTAAGTACCATCCTGAATTGTAAAAATAAAACAAGTGAGAGAGTGTGAGAAAGAGTTATGAATCCACCAATAAAGTAGTAATAACTCCTGAATAAAGTATACTGCAGTCAGTACAGAATGAAATGAATGTGACAGGCAGAACCAAACAGTAACATGTGTTGAAAACGGTACCACAGTTGGAATGTGTATCCCAAACTCTGGATATGTTGCTCTCAGTCTGCAATATGCAGATAGTATGGTTGTCTGAAATACCAAACATCCACAGTTGTCTATAGCTATATAAAGCAAATGTAGCAGGATGATGTAACTGAACAGAGCCAGATATGAATTTGTATGAATAAAAATGAAAATGTATATTGATGTAGCAGTAACATTCCTATCACCAACTTGCATAGGAAACTGTAGGCAGAACTGTAGTGTGTATATATCTGCAGCTACTAGAAATGTACAGCATATGTATTGGTATTTGAAGTTGTTAATTAAATTTTCTTCACCCTACCCTATAACCACATATAATCCATTCCATGTGAAATTGGTATGTGCAATCACAATTAACACCCCTGGACATTTGTCCTGTTGGTTCATACATATTTGCATGTACGTTGATGCATCTGCCCTGTTCATACATCCAAACCTGATGGCTGGTTGCCATCAATCAACCCTGCATGTTGTTGGACTGTGTATTGCTGTTCAAAATATGCATGTGTTATGCTTGCTGTTCAATGGTTTGAATAACTGGGTGTTTGGTTAATGGGAATACTAATGCATGCTGTTACAACTAATTGTGAATGGTATTGTACGTTACTAACCCAAACTGTCATGACATAATGCAAAACATAGGACGACAGGGAAAGCGGGTTCCAGCGGACCCACCTCTCCCTCCTCAGCTGGCGAGTGCCCCTGGCAGTAGTGCCCAGGCTGGACCCTCCTCCGGTGGCCCTGTGCCACCTGCGGGTGGAAGCACTGCAGGGGGTGGGGCTCGTCCCCCCTCTGCAAATGTGGCCGGAGGAGAACAACCACTCACCCTCTGTAATGTCCGGACTGTGGTGCGTAGGGAGATCTGGGACACTGTTCTTGGGCCCCTACGCCAGCTTGAGGCATGGGTGGCACAACTAACGGGCGTGCCTGCTGCCCGGCCTACACAGCCCCCAGCACAGCCCCGTCCTGGGCAGTGAAGGCACAGTGGCAACTGCCCATGGGTGGGGATATCAGTTCCACTGTTGCCATCTGTGGGCTCATGGGCTCTAGATATCCAAACATCCGTCCCCGTCAATTGTGTAACCCCCCCACATGTGTCATACACCGCCACTGTATGCATCTTGTTTGTCTTGTCTGTTAACCTACCCAACCTACCTCCCCAGCTATACCGACTTCCTGTACCTGACATACCACTCTCACCTGAAGAAAAAAAAAAAAAGGGCACTCTGTACCCACAAAAAAATGACGCCCCATACATAGCTGCCCATTTCGCACACATGTCTGCTAGACATGGAAACTGTCAATTATAATTGGCTGTACAACAAGTATTATTGTTGTCCTTATACCTCTCTCAGGGGTGGAAGGTTTCAAATGTCACACCAAATTACAAACATTTGCACAGCTGTTGCTGATGAAGAAATGGGAAGCTATGGGCCTTACCTACATCCCTCCTGCAAAACCCAAGCTTGTTTCCCTACTGTCTTACCCTCTTTGTGACCCCTTTTTCACCACTTTCCTGTCTCCCCATTTTCATTTCTTTCAAAGAAATTAGCACGGGTGTGCGCAAAACTAAGCACTTTTAAGCAGTTGTAAGCGGGTGTGCGCGGAGCTGAACGCCAGTGAAGCTCCACGCAAACCAGTGCTAACCCGGTTACAACTGCTTAAAAGTGCCTTAGTCACTCTGAATGACAACACCTGTAGTCTGCTCAAAAGCAAAATAAAATCCCACTGTCAGTCCCAAACCCAGGACCTTGGAAACAGTAGTCTGCATAACTTACCACTAAGCCATGACTGTTATATAAGAACATTGTGCTACAATAAATATATCATGTAATAGTAGGAATGAATGTAAAGGGAATATAGGATGTGTAGTACACGAAGCATGTCATGTATATTTACTGTCAAATGTAGTGGATTTCTATAATAGTAGTGTGTGAACAGAAACAGCCATGCTAGTTGGTAGCTAGTAGGTAATAATGTTACTGTAGCACCTTGCAAGCCACACACATACTCACAGCAGGATAATCACTGCCCATACCCCACAACCTCTTACAGCAACACATCCGGACTAAGTAATAAAAAATGTGGAGCAAAGGCCCAAAAACAGGGACACGTTCCAAATATTGCTCCAACAAACTTAGACAGTTGAGAGAGTAACAGGTTTTGCATTATGTTGGATGTTTGGAAGGGTATGAAGTCTGAAACTGAAATGTTTGTCACTATAGTCTGACTTGAGCCCAGAGTGATTTGCCAGAAAAAGCTGTTTATGAGATATGGACCAAAATATGAGGCAAAAATGTGGACATCCTGCAAATATCTGTACACTTGAGAGGTCTGACACTGCCATATTTGAATAGATAAGAGCCAAGACATAGCAACAGTGACTGAGTTACAGGGATGCCCCACAGACTCCCTGTGAAATGTACAAACAGTAGGCAGAAAGGTGTTACAACACATGCAATGGTAACTATGACGTACTGAAAGTATGCACCACTTGCACGGCAGAAATAGTGTAGTAATACATATGCTCATGCTACCCACAGTCACAACTGCAGAATACCAGACAATTTAATGGGTGTACCCCACTGATATGTACCATTCCATGAGGCAGATAAAAGATGCACCTGAGAGTCTCTGGGGCCTGCTCAGCAGCATACTCAAATACCCTAATAGATGTCAAGACCCACACCATGGCCAGACCACACTGCATGCAGTAACACCCTAGCAGATATAGCAAGCATTCCAAGGTGTGAATGTACATGGAAAATAGAAAAGCCACAGCAACACACTACAGTCAAGACACCTAGCAGGCATACAAGTAGTGAATGTAAAGGGCAAATATTGAAGCCATAGCAACAAAGTGCAAGAGCCACTGTTATATACCAGTTACACCACATGTCCCACAGGAAAGCACACACACCCACATTAACAGTAGTAGTAGTCTTAGGTGTCAGTGTACATACACACTTAGTACAGGAAACTGGAGAAATGAATGGAGAAATGTTAATCTACAACACAGCCAGAAATATGAGAGATATACTAACCTTTACACTCACAGAACAGTGTCCACAGCATACCAGCATGGTCCCTGCCCTTAAACTCTGAAAGGACTATGCTTATCTCACACACCTTTTTATAGCACTGTCCTGGAATCACAGTGAGAACTGCAATCAGTACACAACTGGCTGCATGCAATTAGCAAATGCTGGCTAACAATTGGTGCTGAGGCCATCACATGGACATATGCAGATACCTACAAAAGCATGCTGTACTCCCAGTCCACACATGTAATACTTTCATTGCACCCTCTGGAGGTAGGGAGAGAGAGAGAGAGAGAGAGAGAGAGAGAGAGAAAACATACACAAACAAAAACACTCATCAAAACCGACTAGAAAGCTGACATCTGCCAACTGGAGCAGCAGCAGGACACCAAACCAAATGGCAATGCAAGCAGCTGTGACAAACACAGGTAATGTAAAGTAATACTTTAAAAGTCTACATACTGTGAACCCTCCATATGTGTCATTGGTCTGTATCCATATGTATATGAAGATGTGCATAGGGCAGGGGACATACAGCAACTATCAGTGAAGGTTGTACATACATATGTATGTGAGGGCATCTATGTGCATATATCAATGTAGGTTGAATGTAGGTTGTAGTGCAATGTACAAAGTAGGTTTCACAGTTATGTATGTTTAGCAGTATGTTAGTGTGTGTATACAGTTTTGTAAACAAACATGTTGATATACCTATCTATCATATGGATACGTATGTATGTCAATATATGTATGTATGTATATATATATATATATATATATATATATATATATATATATATATATATATATAATATGCATATATGTATACATACATAGAGAGGGATGTAGGAATACATAGACAGATGTAGATAGATAGAATATGTAGAAACATATATATGTAATACACACATACAGATATAGATATATGTAGATACATATACATAGACAGACAGATCTGACTATCTACAGATATGACTGTATATGATGATCTCACACCCCCCCCTGTCCCACCCCCTCTGTCACTCTCACCTCCTCTCTGTCACACTCCCCCCTCTCCATATCTATAGCAATATATATATAGAGAGAGAGATGTATATATATTCTGAGTGAGGCACATGTGTACAGATGTATTGCAACAGGTGCCTGGTGACAAAGGCATGGAGTGAACACCAGTGTCGAAACTGGAGTACCATACCCCATTTCAAATCACCTTCACCAGTAACCACCAGATATGTGATTGGCTGCCCACCACTGCATGTGTCAGGGGTGAAAAGGGTCATAAATGTGTACAATAGTCCCCCCAATGATAGTCACAGTGGCACACTATTCCTGGAATACCTGCACATGGTATGTGTCAGCAGACATGGTGTGTCAGCTATGGACATGCAGGTCAGTGTACCCCTCCACACCACACAATGGCTGCCATGGTATGTACCTCACATGACAGCTACAAATATGGAGAAGGACACAGTGACATGTACAACACTGTGACAATGCACTCAAACACATTACCAATGCACAGTGACTGACAACACCACAGAGTACACACATACTACACACATAGAGGTTACCACTCCTGGATTTACATACTTAAGTCACACCCATGACAGATGTCCAAAAACCATAGTAACACCTCACACTATCCACAACCTAAATGACTGCTGTGTGTCATCCTTGACACCACAGTAGAGAGCACATGGCGGAGGTACAGGTTCCTACCCAAAGATAAGACATACCCTGCAATAAACCACACAGCGTTAAGAAGCAAGACTCCCCATGAGTACATGTCACACATACCCCTGCTGAATGTTAGTCAGATAGGTAATACGCCATATGAGTCACCCTGTGTAACTGTTTGACAGGAGCAGGTACCATCACATCACATGTGTCACAATGGTCAGGGTAGCAGAACAGTATGCTGCTGTAGTCCCAGGGGCAATAGCATATTGTATTGTATTGTATTGTAATGTATTGTATTGTGTTGTATTGTATTGGTATGTAGAGGTGCCTCCTTCGTGGAGTGGAACCACTGCTGCTGTACGCCAGTGTACAGGTACATATCCTGTAGTCAGGCTAGTGTTACATAGCACTTCTATATGTGTGTTTAGCTCCTCTTGGAGTTCATGTAGCATGCAACCGGGGATACCATCAGGTCCCATTGATGCTGTGTTTTCTGCTTTTCTGAGGGCGGCTCTCACCTGGACATCTGTGATGACAGGGAGGTTACATTCAGCTGGGATAAGTATGTCTTAGTTTGGGGGAGAGGGAGGGGGGAAACTTGCACTGAACCTGTCTGCCACAATGTTGCCAATATCTGTGGGTTCAGTGAATTATTTGTTGTTGTGTACTAACTATGAGCATATTGGAGGGTTTCTGACCAGGTTTCTGATATAACTGAAGAAGGCCTTGTGGTTATCTGTAGTGTCCCTGGTGATTTCCCCTCTCAAAGTTGCCCATGGATGTTTGTATGAGAGAACATAGCTCTTTACTAGTGCTGATCAGATATGCCTTCCCTTTATGGAATTATGCTCTGTCTTGCAGTAGCTTCCATCTTTTGTTATACAATCTGTCTATGGCTGGGGTCCACCAGACAGGATGCTTTCCCTTTGTGGAGAGTGTCTTGGTCTTATATGGGATTGCATGATCCATGCATTCTCGGAGATGTCCGTAGAAATCATTTGTGAAGGAGTCAGCATTGAGGGTTTTGTCTTCCACTGGCCCAATGGGCTTAAAGAATACCATCTCAGTGTTACGAAGTGTAAAGTTTGCATTTGAAATGTTATTTACTGTAGTCGTTTGTGCTGGTGGTGGAGGTGGGATATGTATATCCAGGGCAATTAGTTTGTGGTCAGATCACAGTAGTTGATGATGTACCCCATACAGTACCTCGATACAAACCCCCAGAGTGAGGAGGTGCTTTGGACCTGAATCAGTGTTCTGACTGCTGGGGTTTGGTAGTATGTCGTATGGAGTGTGCCAGGTACTGTTGCACAGTTGTTGGCTGAGCACTGACACTTGGCCATTTACATGTGTATCCACCAATAGACAGACAGATGCTATATATGTGAGATATGTTGTATCACAACAGTCGAGTAGCATGTGTAGTATGTGTGCCAAATTCTGCTGACATATTTTGCTGATATCATTTTATTTCCTTTTTCAGGACCATGGCTCACCAGCGCAATCCAGCATACTCTGCAGCTGAGGATGAGGAAATACACCAGAGCCTGGTGTGGGATTATGCAATACTCTTTTCCCGCACCAGCCAAAATCAGCAGGAGAGGGCTGCACTGTGGCAAGACCTGGTCCGTTGGGTAAATGACATAGGCACGCATAATAGGACATATGAGCAGGTACGACATCACTGCAGTGATTTAATCAGAAATGTCCGTCAGCGTGCGTCGGATATCCACAGGCAACAGGTTGCTACAGGTGGTGGGGTAGCTACACATCCCCCACTCACCAGACTGGAGGGACTACTCATAAGTGTTGTGGCTCCAGCCCGCCAACAACAACAACAGCAGCAGACCTGCATTATGATGGAGGCTGGAGCCACACAGCACCAAGACTACGAGCATGCAGGTAATATGCCATATGTATAGTTGACTGTTGTGTACCCTGGTAGTTAATGCATGTGTGAGGTGTGTCCTTGGTTTGTAGCTGTCATCATAGTATTTAATGTGCAAGTGTGATATTCTCAATATCAGCAGCTGACCTGTGAAAGGCAACTGTTGTACTACTGACCTGTATCATACTCAGTAACAATGGCACAGTTGTGCCCACTGACATTAATTTCCTCACTTCTGCAGGTCCCTCCGGTGTAACAGCAATGCAGCCTATCCATGCTGGTGAGTGTGTATTAACAATACCTTTAATAGTTTTGATAGTAATAGTAATATTAGGCTCACTTAGTAGTGCTCTGTGTATGCATGCAGGTGTGTCTGTGTCTGTGTGTTGATATCTCGCATACTGAGTAGTGTGCAAGTGTGCAACTGTGTGCAAGTGTGCAACTGTGTGCATGTGTGCATGTGTGCAACTGTGTGCATGTGTGCATGTGTGCATGTGTGCACGTGTGCACCTGTGCATGTGTGCATGTGTGCACCTGTGCATGTGTGCATGTGTGCACATGTGCACGTGTGCATGTGTGCATGTGTGCACGTGTGCACCTGTGCACGTGTGCATGTGTGCATCACTGGTAACATTGTGTAGACATTGTAAACTCTGTTTCCTGTTTCCCTCCCACAGGTTCTGGTGCTGCTCTGGTGTCATGTAGCAGGGAACCTGAATCAGGTGCCACGGGTACTGATAATGATAACATCTGTGTAATGGCACAGGAAGGTGTGCCAGGGTCCTTCATTGGTCAGCCAATTGACAGTACACAGCTGTCAACCCCATCAATGCGCACAGTCATCCTGCCAATACACCCTTTGTCACTAATGTCCCTAGGTGATGGACAGGATACAGTGGGCATTGACCAGGGTAATGTGGTATCTGTGGCACATGCTTCCCCACACAGCAGCCATGGGCATGGCCCTGAGATGGTACCACACAGACAGATGTCCAGGGGTTCTCGTGGGAGCATCCGTGGGTGTACTGCCCCTGTCAGACGTGCCCACAGAGGTCTTACAACCTCAGCTATGTTTTGGGCTGTCATGCAGGCACAGTCACGTATGGAACGGTACACCAGACAGGGTCTGAGGGAGCTGACAGCATGTCACACAGCCATGACCGACAGTATGCATGACATTGCGGCTGCCATCCGTAATTTCACCGATGTCATAGACAGACATTGTGGGGACATATTAGATCAGTTCCACAACTACATGTCCATGAGCCAGGGCAATGGTGGATGGTTGAGGCGTCGACGTGGGCGTATGCCAGCAACAGCAGCAGCTGGCAGTCGTCACTGACAACAACAGGGCCGCGGCTGCCCCCATAGTGCCAGCAGCAGCCCCAGCAATGCTGGGTCTGTGCTGTCATCAGACCGCCCCAGGAGACCACGTGCACGTGGCTCTGGACAGGCCCAACAGGGATCTGTGTCCAGTCAACGAACACCTGCTTCTGATGACAGTACCCAGTCTGGATTGGTACCGCATACGGTCCGTAGCACCCCAGCAAGGCACAGGTACTGTGTCCGTGGCCAGAGACACTAATCTGTATGACCTGGTAGGTACAGTCTGTGGCTGTCCACAAACACCAGTATATGGCAGCCATGAGGTGGAACTGTGTGCATCCATACAGACATGCGAATTGACAACACCTAGGGCTACCGCATACATGCACACACTGCATCAACATTGCCCCACCTTGTACTGCTGTCCCTCACCAACACACATACACATACATGTCAATTGGTGGTATCAGTGGCAGACTCAGGCATACCAAGTTCACACCCTGTGCATATGATGAAACTGTGCCACCTCCTGCAATCTGTAACATCAGTGCAGGTACAGGTTAACATGTTGCTGATGCACAGGGTGACTACATAGACGTGTAGTAATAGTATCATGTCGTTAACAGCACTGTGTGCTGATATAATTGTGGGTATATCCCAGCATGCCTGATGCAGTAAGGGTATGATTGTCTTGTACTGTTGTCTACACCCATGGTAAGTACCATAGTGTATCATCTGCACATGTTGGCATACTGGTGGTAAGGATGTCAACAGAAGGCTACATACATAGGTAGCACACATGGGATAAGGTAATGAAAGTATTGATATGCAGTGATGGACATGTAAACTACAAGTGGCATGTTGCCCACACTGGACTCTGTAATGCGGATGTTTGAGGATGTTGATATGTGTGCAGTACTACACGACTGGTACAGGACACACAGGAGCACCCTAGCACTGCAAGCTCACATCTCATACCATGCTAGACAGCCCCAACACACAAAATTAACTTTCACAGGAGGGAGAGTCCCCATAAATGTCAGGGATACTGTGGTGGCAGGACAGGTAGCATACATCCTACTAAGTATAGAACCACTGAGTGAAGGCTCAGTGTCTGTTATTTGACATGTGTATTACTGCAGGTATGAGCACCTGGGTTTCCATCCGGTTATTGTACATCCTGACGGTACATGGTCTGTACACTTGTGTGCGCTGAGACTGGACCCTGGCCATCTGACCAGGTGTATTTCCATGTACATATGTATAGTGCCTGCATATTTGCACTGTTACCTACTGGAAGTGGTACAGCTTGTTTGTTGTACAATGGACTACATGCAGCCCTGCTTACTGTAGCTTTGTTTACATGCATGTTTGCTTGCAGTTACCCTGGAACACTGATCCCACCTGCAATGCAGATTTACAGAGCTTCTGTGGACTCCTAGTGACATCTGCATAGCTTACTATATGTATGTCCATGTCTCACTTGACAGAACGTCACTGTTTGTCCTGTTCACATGTACGTTGCCTGTGACACATTGCATATGACTTACCTGGCATTTGACCATGTGAGCAGTCATATATGCCAGTGCTAACTAATCACAGGCACTACACCCTCACATACTCACCTTCTGTACCTTGTTCCCAATTGGCCCTATGTGCTGTTAATCACCATGGCAATCACAATACTATGGTAGCATGTGCAAAGGTCACTTGTCAGTCACCTCTATGGTACAGTTGTGGAATATGTGAGTCATGTGGCAATGTCACAGCTGCCACATGTACACAGTCAACCCTCTCCCCTACACATGGACGTACAACACATGTATGAGATGCAACCACATAGCCAAACTGGGGACTAAGCACTCTGAACCCAGTACTGGCATAACCTGTCAGGTAGCATGAAATACTACAGTGACTACAATACCAGTCTGATGTAGACCTACACTGACAGCAATCCAAACACATGAACACACTGGGGCATTCGTGGAGCCTCAGAATAGCATCCTGCCTGAGCAGCAGACACCTCTGCAGCTGGCACACAGGCATACGCTAAGCCGGAACATAGCACGTGCAACACATAGCACACAAATCCTGTGTGCCAAACAGTCACAGCATGTACGGCTAGACAAGACACCTGCTACAGTTGTGTTAGGTACCTTTATTGTCCGGTACAGTGAGGTCCCGCTCACCAGGCTGGACAAGGTGAAGGTCACAGTGATATGCCTGTGGGGCACTATGGTCCACGACATAACACAAGCATACAGGTCAGTCAGAGGCATGGACACATATGACTCAGTCATTGTCCATGCCACTATGGCTGACCTGTGATGTACCTCCCTGGACTACATGATAGGGAACATAGAAGGGCTCTCTGTGCATGTGGCACAGGCTGGTATGACCCTGACCTTGGTTGGCATCATACCCTCACCAAGAATGCTGAAGTATTACTGAATGCTGATGAATTACTGTAGCTACAGCACCCTAGCTGATAGGTTCCTAGCATGTAGTCACTGCATTGCTATGGAACAACTTGTTACCACTCCCACAACAGGTGAAAACATGCAGCACCTGTTCATCAACAACATGTAGACTATATGCCCCAGACCAGATGTGTATCCCTCGCTGCTAGGATGATACCATATACAACTCACACTGTATATACACATACCACATGCAGCACCCACACAGAAGACCACAGTCATAATGTTATCCAGTGCAAATACCATGTATTCACATGTGGCAGGTGTCAGACATGGGAACTATTGAAGGTCACAGGTACATATGTGTATTTGGCACACACATACATCATCTGTGTCCATTGCCATTACTGGTTTAATCGATGTCATGCATTATTGTGAACAACAACCCACACATATGGGCATTCTGTGTGACAAAAACACATGTGGCATGTGTGGAATTCAAAGCCATAACTAACTGTGCTATGACAGTAGTGAGAGACGCAGTAGCAGAGCATGCTATTTGCATTACTGGGAGATTTGCCCTCTTCTGCTGTACTTGTAGGGTGCTGACATCATCTCTGTGTAGAGATTGGAATATGCAGCAGCTGGTGTGTTGTACTGGTTGCCAAAAGGGTCAGTTCTCTCACACATGTAATTGCACACACCCTACTCTCACCCCCACACACACACTTGCAGGATTCAAACCCCTACCTAACTATGTTATGAAACTCAAGACGGATGCATTAGCAGAGCGCGCTATTCGCATTACTGGGAGCTTTCCCTTCTCCTGCTGTACTTATAGGGTGCTGACATCATCAGTGTTTAGAAAGGGGAATGTATTTCTCTCATACAGAATTGCACATACACTAACTCCCCTCACCCAAACACACACACTTGCCATTTGCAGGATTCAAACCCCTACCTAACTATGCTATGACACTCAAGACGGACGCATTAGCAGAGTGTGCTATTCACATTACTGGGAGGTTTCCTTCTCCTGCTGTACTTATAGGGTGCTGACATCATCAGTGTTTAGATAGGGGAATGTGCATCCTATAGTGTGTTCTCCTAGTTGCCAAAAGGGACATTTCCCTCACACAGAATTGCACACACACTAACCCCCCTCACCCAAACACACACACTGAGCATTTTCAGGATTCAAACCCCTACCTATGTTATGACACTCAAGACGGACGCATTAGCGGAGCACGCTATTCACATTACTGGGAGGTTTCCCTTCTCCTGCTGTACTTATAGGGTGCTGACATCATCAGTGTTTAGAAAGGGGAATGTGCATCCTGTAGTGTGTTTTCCTAGTTGCCAAAAGGGACATTTCTCTCACACAGAATTGCACACACACCAACCCCGCTCACCCACACACACACACACACACACACACACTGAGCATTTGCAGGATTCAAACCCCTACCTAACTATATTATGACACTTGAGGGAGACGCATTAGCAGAGCACACTATCCGAATTACTGGGCATCTGTTCTGCACCTGCAGTATTTATAGGGTGCTGACATCATCATTTATACAGAGGTATGTACATCTATTACTACCTGTCAGGTGGGGGATAGCATATATATGCATTTGCAGCCACCTACTTCAGGGTCAGATATGCACATCAGCACTGGCAGGTTATGTTTTATACGATGCTTCATGACCACAGGACCTGTAACACACAACACAACCAGTTCAGACCACCCCTCCCACATCCGGGACACACACTTTGCTTCCCTGGGAACAGTGCCAAGATATGAAGGTGTTCACATACACCATTCCAGTTGTTAACGTCAGGTACAGGTATATTGTGTGTGGGAACTACTCAGGCCTCTACAACATTACCCTACAGCCACTACAATTTGTGAGTCCATGTGCTATGGCAGGACCACTCACCACAGCCACAAGGGGGAATACATATTGCACCTGACCATCTGCAACATGGGTACTCACTGTTCCACACCAGAGGTAGACCACCATTGTTAATATCTGACCATACCCACCTTTCCCTGGACATCCATATCCCATCCCCACCCCCATGCAAGGTTGTCACTGCAAACAAAGTGTATTTATCAAAAGCAGACTTTGCACTTGTGAAGACTGGGGTGGAAGACTTCAAAGGACCCATGCTGGGGGAGTATACAGGCCACTCTGTATAATCCTTGACAATTGCATTCTATGAGCATGTGGAAGGTTTACATTGATCATGCTATCCCAAATATACCCATGACTCCTCCACAACAGGGCACCCTGTCAGGTGTACACCAGCCATATATGAGCTGTCCAACAGACAGAGTGAGCTAATACATTGCAGAGTAGTAGCACACAGAGGGAGGACATCTCTGAACAGTACTGGCATGACACTTCAACCCCTCATAATCATCACGACAATGTGTTGACAGTGAAATTGTCCAGACACTGCAGATAAGGCTCCCCTCAGTCTGTTATTGACGCCCACTTACTGTTAGAGGTCCTCACCAACCCTCTTCCAGCACACACCAACAACATGGATGTGGCATAGCAAATTCAACCCCTGGGATCTCCACTGTGTCCCTGCTTGACGGAGGCACAGCACACTAGCCTCAAACGTTGCCTTATGTGACCTACTTTACAGTGGCACAGTAGCCTACTGTACTGGGGATGCAGACGCCAAGCACACTCTGGCTAAGCTTTCATTCCCTAGGGCAAACAGCCTAGTATTGACCTCTACACCCATATGTTTAATTGTCAGATGCACAATATTTGTTGCTGATAGACTGTTTGCAGGTCTTTATTGCCATAGCATTCCCTGTTTCTATGAACAACTTGTGTATCTGTGGAAGATGTTTGAATATGAGAGGGATCCACTATATCACTTATGTCTCTGTAGTCATTTAACTGTGTGCACTGGGCAGATTGCTGTAATGTGGTTGGTTCCTGGAATAACACGTACAAATACCAGATATGTGTGGCCAACTGCTAAACTGAGATATGGCCTAAGTGTGTGAGCATACCCAGTTCAGCCTTTCCATGGCATGTTGTCTGACATATGTCTCATTTATCAAAGTGTGCTAGCATGCCCAGTGTGAGCTTTCCATATGTTGAACTCTGCAGTCCACCACATTTGTAGATGAGTGTGAACTTCAACAATATCTCACGTTTATGGTTGTGTGTTGGGTGTCATGTTGTGTACTTACTGGCCAACTGCTTCGTGTCTGAACACAACAGGGATTATACTGTGCCTGCAGGGTTTGCATGGGATACTTTGCATACAGTTGTCAACATCCTTTCATACTGACCTAACACTGTAGTACCATATAGTGTACTGGTTCAGTACCTTCACTGTGGTGGACAGTATCCTGGGCTTTAGTCCTATCACTGCTTTAAATTTTCATAGTGAGCACAACAGACTGTTTTGGGGCCAGTTGTGCACATATGACCATGTTGCATTATGTTCAGATATGGACTACTTAAACCAGGCTTGTCCAACATTGGTAGTGTATTCCACAACATAGGTGGACATTGGCAAACACTAGCGATGTGCCCTAGGCCATTTCTAATGCTAGTCAGAGAGTGTGTTTGTCCTTCGACACACATTGTAACTGGAGTTTGCCATGACATATGTCATGGTTAGCATACTGTGCCTCCATCTACCCGTGACATAACAGTGATACCCAGGGTAAACCTACCATCTCCCATCCACTCATCAAGATTCCTCTTGAGGAGAGTCAATGGGTGACTCTCTGGCTAACCTGTACTGGGAGTTTACTCAAGAGTGGGGGTGGCTTCTGTATTATGGATCATTCAGTACAGCTTGTCCTATGTATGTCAGTGCTGAGGTTCAGGTCTCTCATGTGCATAGCTCACTGCCATTCAGATTGTACAAGGTGCAGCATGTTCATTGATTCCAGCTTGGACATGGCTTTATACATCAGGCACAGCTTGCCTCTGGGCGGGCAGTATGGCAGTGTGTGGAGCTGCAGTTTGTTTAATCAGGCAACACATGGCATCTGTTCAAGCTCTTTGATACTCCTGGTGAGGTACTTTTGGGGTCTTTCCAGTTGATGGAGGTGTCTGCTGAGGTACATCCCACAGGGGTCATTGTAGTCAATTGTGATGCTGATGAAGGATGACTGCAGAGCCACAATGACCTCCCCTGATCTAGATCTGACTACCTTCATGATTAGGTGGGTATATGGTATGTTTCTGTAACCACTACAGCCACATGCTTGTCCAATGCAAGATATCTATCAACTTGTGTCCCCAGGTCTCTTATTACATCTTAAGTACTTAATGGGATAACACCTATGTGGTAATTGGTGGGCACTTACTGTATATCCACAGGGGTTGACTATACACTTTTCTGCAATTAGCTTGCTGACATGGCTATGGCACCAGTTGTCTGTTTCTATGTGGCCCTTTTGTGGGATGCTTGTGTCAGCTGAAGGGTCAGATATGGTGGTCAGTTTGTAGTCCTCTGCAAACTTGTTCAGACACAGTCCTTCCATGTTGGCCTGTACCTATGGGACATATATACCAAACAAGGGAGGTCCCAGGACCGAGCCTTGTTGGATGCCAGTTGTATCTGGTTTGTAGTCTGACATGGCTGCAGCATTTCTGACCATGTCAGTTCTGTCCTTGGTCTGGTTTGCAATCCCTCTACTGACATAGGGGTTTATATTTAAGCTGGTGAGCTTATCTATAATGAACACGTGGGGAATTTTACGGAAGCCTTTTGCAAGGTCCAGCTAGGCTGTGTGGACCACATTCCCCTCATCAATGACCTTAATAATGGTTTCAAATGAGTCAAACATGTTTAAGGGGCAGGATCTGCACTTAAGAAAGCCACACTGGGTAGGGTCCAGTGTCAGTAGGTCCCCAATATCTTTATGTCTGAGGTACATGCTGATCCTTTCCATAGCTTTGCAGACCAAGCTTGTCAGCATTCTGGGGTGGTAGTTTGCAGTATTCATTCAGGCAACACCTTTGTGGAGAAGGACCACTGTTGTTGTACACTGCTCTTTGGGTACATATCCTGTGGTAAGGCTGACATTGAGCAGTAGTGTTATTTGGCATTCCTTTCTTCTTGGAGTCTATGTTGGACTCAGCCCAGGACACCATCTCATACCATTGATGCTGTGTGTTTTGATTTGTAGATGCTGGCTGTTACCTCAGCATCTGCAATGTCAGGGGGCCAGCACTCTGCTAGGATAGATATTTTGCATTTTGGGGGGGGGGGGTTGCACTGCACCTGTCAGGTTGGATGTTGGCAATATGTGTGTGTTTGGTATGTTGTTTGTAATATTTGAGTGATTCAGAGCATATCTGTGAATTCCCAACAAGGTTCCTACCATCAGTTAAGAAAGCCTTGCGATTATCCTTAGTGTCCTGTACAATTTGTATCTTCATAGGTTCATAGGTTCATACTAGGCTATCCACCCTAAGGCATTTCTAAGCCTAGCCAGAGTGTGTGTGGCTTTTGCCACCCCTTGCTATGTGAATATTATGGCCATTTATGATTTACTTTACTGTGCCTCTGTCTGGACGTGACACAGTGAAGACTCCCAGTGTACATCTACGATCATCCATCCACTTGGCAAGATTCCTGTTGAAGAGAGTCAGTGAGGGGCTCTGCCTAACATGGAGTGGGATTCCGTTCCAGGGTGTAGGGAGCCTCTAGGTTATATATCTGTCCCTCCAGCACATCCTATTTCATTATGTGTTGAGGCTGACATCTCTCACTCTCACAGCTCCGATGGATTTGGGTTTTCTGGGGTGGAGCATGTCCATTACCCCTGTGTTGGACATGGCCTTGTACAACAGGCATGCAACACCTCTGCTTAGGCAGTATGTGACTGCATACAGCTGGGGTGTCTACAGCCAGGCAGCATATGACAAATATTTGAGACCCTTTATCCTCTTGGTGAGGTACCTTTGAGGTCTTTCTAACTGCTGCAGGTACATCCCAAATGAGGCATTGTACTAGATTATGGGTCTGATAAGAGAACAGTATAGGGGCACAATGACATCTGTTGACGTAGATGTGAATCCTTTCATGATACGGTGTCCAATATAGACAGTCTTTCTAGCCACGTTGGCAATGTGAGTGTCACATGACAGGTTACTGTCCACTTGTGTCCCTAGGTCCCTGATTACTCTTTCCATACATAATGGATTACCACCTATGTGGTAATTTGTGAGTACCTTGTTTGGTATTTGGTGAGACATTCATACTGTCCAGTGTCTTCAGGACGGCTGAGTGGGGTTCCTGTGTGTGAGAGTGTGGTCTGTAGCATGCTTACAGACTGTACAGCAGTTTTGCCTATGGTTAGTTGCACATGGGTGGTCTCCGATGCTTCATGCATTGTCAGTTACCTGGACATGTGGGTGTCTGTGCTGAATATGGATACTCCCCCTCCTTTTATGTTTTGGTCCAGGTTTTGGGGCCATAACGCATGCTATGAGGAATAACCTGGTAGTGCTGGTGTGCTGTCAGGAGCCTTGCTGCAGGTTTCTGTCACTGCACGGACATCGATGTTCTCCATACTGGGGAGGGCCTCGGGAGCATGCATGTTGAGGTTTACACGTCTGGCATTGGGCAGCATTACCCTTATGTTTCTTTCCACTTATGTTTTCTAGGGAGGTGGGTTAGTCTTTTCAGCCTTGCCTACAAAAGGCTCTATGGAGGTGGCAAGAGCCTTATCCAATATCCAGACGCCCAGGGGTAACAGGTGCAAGCCATCCCTGGCACAGCAGCGTGGCTTGTGAAGCATGACATCCTAAGCAGACAGACATTGGATCCCCTTGGAATGACACCAGTGATTGTGCCATTTGTTAAAGCTGATCATTCTGTGTTTGTACTGTGGCATCATTCTTGGTGAAGGTAGGATGCTGCACATGGTCAGTGTCATACCGGCCTGGACTACATAATCAGAGAGCTCATCTATGTCTCTTTTCATGTGGTCCGGGGAGGTACATCTCAGGTCATTCACACCAGCATGGACAATGACTGCATCATATTTCTACTTGCTTTGGGGTGACCTGCGTACTTGTGTTGTGGCGTATTGTAGCAGCCTACAGGCAGCTTACTGTACCCTTTCCCTTGTTCAGTCTGGTGAGCGGGACAGCAGTGTGTCTGACTATGGAGTCACATATTACAACTGTATCAGGCATGTTGTTTCTCCTTCTGGCCTGTGACTGTTTGGCACACCAGCTTTGTGTACTATGTGTTGCATGTGCTATGTTTGAAGGTAGTGGTTGCTTGGGTGTCTGCTTTGGAGGCCTCTGTTGATGTGGTGTGTTTGTAATTAGGGCCTCCGGGAATGTTTTTCTGTGTTTATGTCTTTGGTTTGCAGTTGTGATAGGTCTATGTGAGACTGGGTTTGTGGTGTGTGTGGTTACCTTCTCCTCCTGACTAGTTTTGACAGTACTGAGTTGAGAGAGCTCAGCCTCCGGTTTGGATAAATGGTTGCATCTCTCACATATATTTGTATTTCTTGGGGGGGAGGTGAGGGTTGTCTGTGTACATGGGGCAGGTGTAACATTGCCTCAAGATTCACAGATTCAACTTGTTGTAGCTGGCCTTAGTGGATTGTATGAGTGGACATATTTTATTGCCATACTACTGATCAGTGATTACTTCCCTTTTTATGTTTGCTCTATCATGTAGTAGCTTCCTCATTCTCTTGCATGGTTTGGTAATGGCTGGAGTCCACCATGCCAGATGCCTGCGTGTATGGCATTGTGTCTTGGTTTTATTTGGGATTGCATAATCCATGCATTCCTGGCAGTGTTCATGGAATGCCTGTATAACAGGTTCTGAGGTATGGCCCATATTTTGCACCTGCACAGGGCCTTTAATGGATTCCACATCAGTTTGGAGGAGTGCAACATTTGCTTTACACATGTTTTTCACTGTGGTTTTCTGGCCAGGGACTGTGGTCAGGATGTGTATATCCGGTGTGATTACTCTATGGTCTGGTCTTACCAGTGAGAGATACACTTCTCATCTTGCCATCCAGTACCCATGTTGCTGATTATCACATCCAGTATGCTTACCCCTCTTGTGGGAGTGGTACGTTGTTCCTGGGCATTTTGGTTTATGGATTCTAGGCACTTTTGTCCTACAGTGTTGGAGCTAGAATAATGCTCCCAGTCTATGTTTGGGTATTTTCAGTCACCCAATATAATGTGGTTTGGAGGGCTTGAAATATTCATGTATTCCAACATAGGCCAAGTGCAGTTCCTGGTGTTAGGATGGTAGTCTGTAGCAGGCTATAAACTGGGAGGCAGTTTTAGCCACTGTTACTTGACCATGGCTAGTCCATGCTGCTTCTTGTTGTGGTACCAACATGGAGGTATGGTTATCCTTGACAATTATTGCTAGTCACCCTCCTTTTGTAGCTTGTCCATATTTTGAGGCTGTACAGCACAGTATGAGGTGTAACCTGGTAGTGTTAGGGTGCTGTTGTGAGCCTTGACCCAGTTTTCTGTTACAGGACAGATATCAACATTCTCCATACTGGGGGAGTTTAGACTGCATGTATCTTGCTGTTTAGACTTCTGGCATTGGGTAGCATTACATCTAGGATGTTATCCCTTGCGATACCTATGGAGGTGGGTTTGTGTTTTGAGCCTTACCTATTCAAGGCATGCTGTGGGTAACAACAGCCTTTGCCAGTATCCATATGGCCAGGACTGATAGGTGCACGCCACCCCTAGCAGGTGGAGCATCATGTCATGCTCAGCATGTCATCCCAGGCTGGCATACATTGGATCCCCTTTGACTAACAGCAATACTTCAGCCAATTATTGCAATTGATCATCTCATCGTCATATTGTGGCATCATGCTTGGTGAGGGTAGGATGTTAGTCAGGGTCATCAAGTTTGCATATACTACATGGTGTTACATTGCTTAACACATGGCATTCATGCCTCAGGTGGTGCTGCAGGGCTGCCTCTGTCGGATGCACATACTACACTCCCTGTACATGTTTGAGAGCAGGTTATATCATTTTAGGCATCCCTGTTATTATATGAGTGAGTCAGAGAGGGGTATCATTCCCAGGGTTGCTACTGAGCCAGTGTATGTACTATGAGTTGCCTCTTTGCCAAGGCCAGGGCATACTGGTCATGCCTCCTTCTGCCTACTGGGACAGGCTCAGGTTGTTCCTCCTCCGAGTCACGCTCTGCCTGTGATGGCCTTGGCAATGGTGGGGGGCTGTTTGGCCCGGCCCTATGCTGGTCCTGCTGCAGCTGTTTTCGCAAGATCATATTATGTAGCATAGCACATACCATGACAATTTGGGTACATGTAGTTGGTGAGTACTGCAAGACTCCACCAGATGTGTCCAGACACCGGAACCGTGACTTGAGCAGCCCAAACACATGCTCTATTACATTACGTCTTTGTGCATGTGCCTCCTGTTCAGGTGTGTGTGCATTTCTGATGGGTGTCATCAGCCACGGTTCCAGTGCATAACCTGCATCCCCTACTAGGTGTCCATGTGGGATGTCCCCATTGGCAAATGTCTGGTACAGCTGCGTCAAATGCCAGATATGGGAATCATGGTAGCTCCCAGGGCAGCCAGCACACACATTCATTATTATGTCCTGGGCATCACACATGACCTGGCAGTTGATGGAGGGGAAGCCCTTGTGGTTTATGTAGGCCCTACCCCGCTCACCAGCTGGTGCTTTGATGTGTATGTGCGTGCAGTCTATTGCACCCACTACCTCAGGGTATTCCGCTATTTGCTGGAAGAGACGCATATTGCTGGCCAATACCTCATGGGCATTGGGGAAATATACATGATCACCGACATGTGCTAACATGGCATCCAGGAACTGGTGCAGTACCCTGGAGGCTGATGCCTGTGATATCCCCATCATATCACCAGTTGGTCTCTGGAAGGTACCTGTTGCTAGTATTCTTAGGCCAACACATACCTTGGTTTCCACTGGGATGGGTTCCCCTCTGTTGGTTCTGTGTGTGAGGCGTGGCCTGCACAGCTCAACAATTTGCTGCAGGAGGTCTCTGTCCACTCTATAGCGCTCCACTATCTCCAGCTCATGTAACCCGTGGTAGGTGACCCTGGGCCTGTACACTCTTCTCCGTCTCCTCACTGTGGCTTGTCTGGCACCATTTGCATTGTCACCACCCACAGCAAGTAGCCTATGTCTCCTTATGACAGCTATGGCAGCCCTTAGCATTTCTGCTCTGAGTTCAGCTTTTTCAGTTTTCACTTCTAATAGCTTACTCCTGTCTTGCAGTGTCTCTTGAGAAAAACATCCTGCACTGCTGTTTGCAGAGTTTTAAGTGCTTGGCTGGGCTACTATTCTGCCTGTGTAATTGCCTGCTTCTAATTGTTTTCACCTGCTAGCTCCAGCAGTATTCCGTGCTAGCTTCCTACTAATTCTGTTGCTTCCTTTTTCCTTTCTGTTTCCTCAGGGGGGAGCAACACGCATACCAGCAGAAACATGCTCACAGTGGCTTACACGCATGCACACAGGCTTACACAGTTTAGAATTTTCTTATTGGGGTTAAAACGCGCACGCACCAGCGCAAACAGTCTTACAAGTCTGCCAACAGGCTCCCACATGCTCAGTCTGCCTTACACGCGCGCACACTGCCCTACTCGAGCCTCATGGTGCGCACACATGTGCATGCACACCCAGCAAGAAACTTTGGTGTAAACAACAGTGTACACCTTCCATTTCTTGACTTTCTCATGCTTATCTTGTGGCACTCCTCTTTCCATGATATGTGTCTGACATCTGTCATGTAACACTGACCTCCAATGAACTGCATTTCTTTCTGCCATTCCCCCCTGTGATATCACCTATCTCCTACTCTATTCCTCCCCCTTATGTATCTCTTACACTACTCAGAATGTGCTCATTTGCTATGTGACAGTGGAATTCAGTATCCTAACACTCATTTACATCAGATTGCCTACTAATGCTTAGTTACATGTCTTAGACTCAGCTTCCCCCCTTAGCAACCACTAAACGATAGCCATGTTGTCTTTGGTCTGCTGGTCCCTGCATTGTAAATCCATGTATTGTATAAAACCCACATTTGTGGGTTTATAACCTTCATTTTTATATTTTATATAGCGCAACCCGTTTGCGCGGGGCTGTGCTGCGTTTAAACATCGGCGATCGCCGAAAAAAATATATATTTATTTCTCATATTTGCATCGGGGTACCTTGCCAATGGCCACATATTTGGCCATTGGCATGCTGCCTGACACATATGCACCCTTTATTTGGAGCTGACATGGCTCCATTGTGTTATTTGCAGAAACATACTCAGTTGTCAACTGAGTACATTTCTGCAGCTAAAACGGCTCTTACACGGGCTGGTTTGGGCTTTGTGGATCGCTAATCTACCTCATTTGCATGCCTTTCGGCTGCAAGTGAGGTGATTAGCATATCCACGCCCACTCCGTGTAAGAGACGTTTTAGCTGGTCTCTTACATGGAATTTCGGGCTGTTCCTGGATCGCCAGGGCTGCATGGAGTCTTACACTACTCTTAGACTCCGTGCAAGCCTTCGTGAATCCTGCCCTGTGTCATTCAACAATGATCCTTGGTGTTCAGAAATGGTTTGCATGTGACAGCGTCCATGCTTTATTTATTTATGTATCCTTCTACCACATTTTTTGCAATCATTTGCATAATCTATGTACCTCATTTGTAAGTGATAATTCAAGTTTTCTCTCGTAATTGGTCATTTTCATACATAGAATATTGCACTATTTTTTATACTGCATGGCCTCGCTGTGTCTCTGAATTGCCTCTACCCCTGTACACTGTTCATATTCTGCTAATTTGCACTGGATATTGTGATAAATGTTTATGAATTCCAGGTATGCATATGCATGTCAGTGCAGTACAACACTGTATGCTTACCAATGCACTGTTGCATTTTACTTAGAATTATCACACTTTCTGACAGCTTGTAAATTTACTAATTTTTCTTTCATCTGATAATGTAAAACTTGTTCTGCTTTCTGTAATTATAAATGAATGCCCCTGAAAGTTTCATTATGCCACCTTAAATTCCAAACAAAATATGTGTTTTTATGGACTAGCTTACAAAGTCAGCTCTTTCTTTCCTGAAATGCTGAGAAAGCAGTTATGTTTTTTTTTGCTTTATGCTTTGTTGACCAGCTAAGTCCAACTAGGCTAGTATCCTCTGTTCAGGGGAAACCTGAGGTGGTATTTATGCTACTAGAGGAAATTTGGCCAGAAAAGTCATGGACAGTTTGAAGGTGGAATGTGAGAATTTGGAGAAAAAATAATCAACATGGAGCTTAAGAATGTAAATAAAGATTCCTGTTTGGTGGATGCTACAAATGAGCATCATCTAGCTGCCTCCATGGCGAGGAAGTAAACAAATCTGTTGGAGTGATGCAGATAACATAAATGACATTAGGAGGGCTTGTAGATGAAGTTCTGTTAAAGATAATCAACCAGGATGATCTGGGGGACAGTGCTACTGCTTTATGGGGTTAGATGGAAGATAGCTTTTTTTGAATGTAGAAAAGGAACCAGGTGATGTGGCAGGAGAGAATTCAGCAGTTACAACTTCTGCAGCAGTGACAGAAAGTAATAGGAAAATAGCAACAAACTGAGAAAGTGCCTGGTTTTGTGGCAGCAGATACTGGAGTAACTAAAACATATGCAGCAGTGACAGCAAGCAAAAAAGGAGAGCAGTAGCAAACTGTAAGTAAAACTGTTTTTTAAAAAGAAGGGAAGACCGACTGTGAGAATAAGAACAAAAATCAGACTCTCATATAAAAATAATATTTATGGGACAATTTAGTAACTGTTCTAGGTTTTAAAACTAAAGATATTCAGTTTTATATACATATTAGTACAGAGACTTTTTGTGACTTCGTATCTGAATTTGATGGACTAATGATAATATTTCTTGAACTGTATAAGAAAAAGGGCATTTATCCATGGAACAATTATTTGTTTCTGGTAATAAATTAAATGGCAGAAAATGTTATTTTGCAGTTTAGAACAGATTAACTTGAAGAAGATGACATTAAAAAAATGCGTGCAGGGTCTGTGTGAAAACTGTTAATAATATTGTGAAAGCAGGGATGAAATAAGCCTATAGACTGGAGGGTGGAGGTTTGAAATAATTTTGTAATGTGAAAAAACATGGTGAAATACTTGCCAACTGTTATTTTTGTGACTGGTCATAGAGGGGCATTAATATATGCTGACCAGTGTAAATCATGTGTCATTTGTGAGGACTTTTCTCATTTAATTAATGACTGTGAAAAGGTACAATGTAACCAGTGTGGACAGAAAGAACATACTGCAAGAAGGTGTGTGCCTGAATGCAGGTCGTGTAAAAAAAAGAGACATTTTGCATGGATTGTTAAGAGTAAACACTAAATGTTCAAAAAAGGGAAAACAAAGAAAACCTACATGAGGAAGGACAACAAAAGGTTGGCGAGAGGGTGATTTAGATGAAGAAGAAACTGTAGAAAAAATATGAAGGAGATAAATGAAGACGATGAGTGCATGCAGGAAGAGAGGTCAGAAGAACAAACTGGTACTAATACATTTTTTTGAAAGTCTAGCCAGTGAAAAATGTGATTCTGAGAATTAGGGATTATTTGTACATAAACCCAGGAAAAATATTCAGTTAGGAAAACAGGGAAATAAGAAAACAAAAATTTAAAAATATTTCCCATAAACTTAAAAAAAAACAGAGGTAATCCGGAGTGCTTGAGTGATGTCTGGTATCCCACCTGTGACCGAGAGGGTGACAGGACTAACAAGAAACAGAGTGTAAAGGATTAGTCCAGATAAAATCAGTTTTGCTAGCAGATCAAGGAAACTCTCTCTCTCTCTCTCTCTCTCTCTCTCTCATTCTCTTTCTTTCTGATACCATCCCTGTGAGAGGAATAAAGACACCCTGTTGAAGGACTTCCAAGATGGCTACACATTTAGACATAGCTTAATTCTGGCTCTCCCAGTGTGAAAACAGAAACTTAGCAGAGAAAGCCAGTAGACCTAGATTTCTGAACACGTTTCAGTAACTAACTAGCAAGTGCATTGTCTGGATGCATGGAAAAAAGGAAATACAGAGGACCTGAAGGAAAATCAGCTACAAAAGGTGATAAAAAAACACTGACTAGGAAAATTACTGTAGCTATTCATTAAAAAGAAGTGCAACAAGACATGACTTCCAGTAACCTTGAGGAAAGTATAAAGCAATTGCATACAGACCTGACTAAAATAAATGAAACATTAATGGAGTATATCAATTGAAACAATAAAGGTTGGAAAAAATGGAAGAAGCTTTAAACAGATACTCAGATGAGATGATAAAGCTGCAAAACTCGGAGGTCAAAATGAAGAAAAGGCTGGCTGAATATGAGACTGCACAAGAAGTGATGTTTAAAAAATTAATAGAATTAGGACAGCACACATAGAGAAAACCTGAGATTTTCTGCTGTACCTGAGAAGCTGGAAGGAATAGACTGCATTAATTTCATCAAAAGCACAAATAAGCAACTGGACTGGTATTCCATAACAGGAACTGTTAATTGAAATGCACATTGTGTGTACACTCCAAACTTGGTTATGAGAAAACAACCTAGACCTTTGTTAGTAAAAATGCAATCTTACCAGCAGAAGGAGTTGATTCTGACATAATTGTGGCTAAAGGACAAAGTACTAAAGTGGGAGACAGCAGTGTGCGGAGAATGATTACTCTTTGTACACTGGGCAGAAGAGAAATACATTTATTCCATTATATAGGGAATGTTGAGAAGCAGGCATGAGATTCAAACTGCTGCACCCAGCTATCTTAAAAATATTTTTCCCTGGAGGAGCAAAAACATTTTTTGATGAAGTACATGCTAAGGAAGAAATGCAAAAATTTGTCAACAAAAAGTGAGCTATCAAACAGAAGGAGATTCTACATCTTATTCTTTTGGTAATAAAGACCCCAGAAAGGCTGTATCAGTGAAACCTTTCCCAGTGTTTCAACAGAAAATGCTTTAGAGAGGTAAAAAAAGCACAGGAGATGACTAAAAGAATCAAGAGTGCACTGGAGATGAAGCAGAAACAGGATTTGGGAGTTGGATAGCAACAGGAATCGAAGAAGAAAATCTGAAATATTCAACTTTCTTTGACTTTGGACTTTGTTAAACTTGTAGGGGGCTCTAAAGCATATGCACTACATCATGTAATTAGTGTTCAGAAAAATACTCAGGAGAGGGGAAGAGGAGGGACAGAGTTAACTGTAAGTAAAATTTTTTCTTAACAGTATTACTTACATGGTGCATAATTTTCTCTGCATGCTATACATTTTTTTCAGTTATTTTAAATGTAATGGGGATACTAATGTAAATAGATGTTTCTGTTTATTCATTTTCTTTCTTTCTCCATTCTTTTCTCTTTCTCCTTGTTTAGTTTTAAGATAACTAGGCACTGCAATGAAAATAGAGATCTGGTTAAAAGAGCATGACAAAAGATAAATAAGTGTACTTTTTCTCATTCTTGCATAGAGGAATGGCTGGGTTAAGACCATCAGCTTTATATAGTAGCACATTTTAACAGAAATCAAGTAAATTAAAAAGAATATTGAATATTATAAAGTCTTTTTTCTAGTAAACAGTACTGTATCTGGTTCTCATGTCACTAGCAGACAATCAAATAAAGGGAAATGTCTCACAGAAGATGTTTTCTGAAAGCATTCAAGTGTTTCCCAGATGGGAGAGCTATAAAGACAAGGTAAAATGAGACAGCACTTAACAGAATCAAAGGCTCTACCATACATCTTAGCATGGATAATATTTCTTTCTACTTAGCTTGAGTCTGTGTGTGTGGCTGTCATTTTGGAACTTTTGTAATTGTTAAGGAGGTAAAACTTCAATATTTGAAGATGTGCATGGTTTTTTGTGTTGTTATTAAGTTAGTAAGTTTTAGGGGGGTATTGTGTGTGTGTGTGTGTGTGTGTGTGTGTGTGTGTGTGTGTGTGTGTGTGTGTGTGTGTGTGTGTGTGTGTGTGTGTATATTTTTCAGAGGTTTCAATAAAATAAAAAGTTCTGCAAGATGTGACATAGGCTCAAATGCAGATGACAAAAAACAACTGCAGAAAAGATTTACCTGCCAAACAGTGCATGCATGTAACACAAAAACTGGAACTAAACATTTAACATAAAAGCTATTATACACAAAATGTGGTAATAATAATCCCTCAAGAATATGATTCTTTCTCTAATGTCTTTAAATGTTAATGGTCTCACAGATAAATACAAAAAAGAAAGAGTAGTGAACTATATTGAAAAATGTAGAGTGCAAATAGTTATGCTACAGGAGACATACTTGGAAAGAAATGAACATGCGCATTTGATAAAGAAAGGTTTTCAGGATGGTTATTCAGCAGAATACCTGGGGCAAAGGAAGAGAGAAGTACTTATATTAATTGCAAGAGGAGCTCCAATAGTAATAGAAGATGAAAAAAGCAATAATGGTAGATTTGTAATACTAAGGGGCCACTGGCAAGGGAGGAAGATTAAACTGGCATGCATTTATATTCCACCTCCAGACTAGTAGCCCACCATAACGCATCTGAGATACTTCAGGTACAACTAACATTGGGTAAGATGGTGATCCATGTCATAGCCTGCTATAGGTTCCCAATCATGTCTCTAGACTCTCACTCCACATTCCTAAGCACCCTAGAATCTATCAAGGTCCAACCCAACACTCTCATACTAGGAGACTTCAACTACCCCTCCATCAACTGGGAAAACTACTCAAGCAGCAATACACTGGGCCAACACTTCCTGAAATTCATCAATTCCAATGCCTTGGACCAGCTCATTCTGACCCCCACTAGAGGAAGCAACATCCTTGACCTGGTTATCACTAACATGGGCGACCATTGCTGTACACCAAGGCAATCTCTCCCTGGTCAGATCCGAACATAAACTAATCACCATTGAAATCCACATCTCATTCACACCCCCAACAAAGGTAACCACTTTGAAAAACTTCTCCAAAGCTGCCTTTGGGCTCCTAAAAACATCCCTAGTACACACCTATGAACCTATGAACTCCTATAATACAGCTAAAGAAAATTCTGGGAGAACTAATCAGCTTTCAGCAGGAAATATTATTCATAGGTAGGGGACTGGAATTTGATTTACAATGGTAAAGATGTGTCTGGGGCCCTAGAAAGGGAAATATTACAAAGGAGAGTAGATATTTAAAGAAATTTATGAAAATATTTGGCATGGAAGATGTGAATTCAATACTAGGAATTCGGAGTGAATTTACATATTATTCCCCAAGACATAAAAGCTAGGCTAGGCTAAACAGAAATTACATTTCACAGGAACATGTGAATTTAACTGAAGGTCTTGATATGCACCCAATAACTATTTCAGATCATGCACGAATAATAACTAAAATAAAAATACAGGTAATTAAATAAAAATGAGACACTGGCACTTTCCCACTTATCTGTTGAAAAGAGAGGCATTTATGGAACGGGTAGTGGAAATTATTCGGTGGCTATTAGAGAAGACAGAAACGTCTTCCAAAAATATAGCTACAGAGTGAGATAAAATTAAAGTGGAGTTCAAAATAAAGTGGAAATAAAAGAAAGGGAGATATGGTTAAGAAGTAACAAGAACTATTTAGAGGGACTGACAAATGTTAAAGTATTGGAGAATAGGGGGAATCTCACAGAACAAGAGGAGGAGCAACTGCAGAGTGTTAAAGGGAAAATAAGGGATTATCTCGATAATATGCATGAGTTTAGAAAGATTACTCTTAAGCAACTGTTTTTTGATAATTACCCTAGAGCGCAAAAACTTTTAGTACAATGACTCAGGCAACAGAAAGTAGAAAGGGCTATCAGCAAGCTTAGGAAGCCTATAACAAGGAAGATAACAAGGGATCCTGTAGAAGTATTAGAAATATTTTGGAAATTCTGTGAAAGTCTGCATAAAGCAGAGAAATATGGAAATCAAGAAAATGTAAAAATGGCAATGTTTGTGGAATAATTAAATACACCAAGGTTAGAGGTAGAGGAGGCTCAATCACTAACAGTAGGAATAGGAGGAGATGAGATAAAAACGGTGATGTATAACCAATCTACAGGAAAGTCCCCAGGAACAGATGGAAGTTCGGAAGCTTGGAGAGAAAAATTATAAAGATCTGGAAGGTTTTGTTTAGCAGTATTTTAAGAGGAGTTGAAGTACCAACATCCTGGAAGAAAGCAGTAATAGCTGTAATACCTAAAGAGAGTAAAGATCCATCAGATCCAGCATCATACAGGCCCATTTCAATACTAAATCATGATTATAAAGTGTTTATTTCTATAATGGCTAAACAAATGGGAAATATGATGTCAAAATTGATAGATATCAATTAATGTGGTTTTGTGGAGGGGAGGCCAACATTTGTCAATGTGAACAGCAGAACAGTGATGATCCAGAGGGAAGCAGAATGTGAGAAAATACCACTATTGCTGGTGGGTCTTGATGCAGAGAAAGCACTTGACAGAGTGAGCTAGGACTTTATGAACATGGCAATGGAAGCATTTGCATTCTCTGATAAAATTATAAGGTTGATCAGGAGGATATATGAGGGATAGGAGGCAAAAATTAAAGTTGGTGGGGTCTTCTCTAATAATCTCTGCTTGAGCAGAGGAACCAGGTGGGTGTCCTCTCTCTCCTTTGTTATTTGCATTACATTTAGAACCACTGGCAAAGAAAATAAAGGACTCAAAAATTCAAGGATATTAATTGCCATGGTAATCAAGAAAAGCTGGCTCGATCTGCAGATGGCATTATTTTATACCTGATAAAACCAGAAAGGGACATTACAGTGCTGTGGAACATATTGAGACAGTTTAAAACCTTTTTGTGATACAAAATTAATGAAGCTAAAACAAAAGAAATAGCAGTAAATTATGCACCCACATACAAATTGGTTCAGCAATATCCATATTTATGGGGACATGATAAAATGAAGTATTTAAGAGTATGGATTGAAAATGATACTGGTGTGACAGGTAAGGATATGTGGGAAGAGATTAAACAAAAGATAATACAAAAATTGAAAAAATGGAAGCTCCGTTATATGGATATTGATAGTAAGATACAAGCAGTTAAAATGTTTTTAGTCCCTTTAGTCTTATACACTGGTCAAGTATATTTTTATCAACCAGAGGAGAAGTTGTGGATAACAATTAATAAAAAGCTGAAGGATTTTATCTGGGAGGGGAAGATGGCAAGAGTCAAGTGGGATAAGCTGATTCTTCCAATATAACAGGGCAGCTTGTGATTACCCAAGTTGAAGGGGTATTTCAGATCAACACAGCTAAGGCTCCAGTACATAGCGCAAACAGAAAATTATAATCCAAAGTGGAAAGAGATGATGATGAAACAGGGAGGAAACCTCAAGTAACACATTGATGCTGGGATTTTGGGTGCAGACATTTAAGGAGAACAACAGTAATCATACAGAATGTTATATTCATAAAGTAGCAGAAGGTTTTCTAAGAACTAAATCAACACAGGAATGGAGAAAGAAGATTCTACCAATAGGGATAACTGCAATTAGGGATACAGACAATAGGCAAGAGGGGATGGGAATATATTGGGTGGCGCAGTGGTGCAGCGGTTAATGCTGTCACCTCACAGCAAGAGGTTCTCCGGTTCGATTCTCGGCTGGGGTGCCTTCTGTGTGGAGTTTGCATGTTCTCCCTGTGTTCGCGTGGGTTTCCTCTGGGTACTCCAGTTTCCTCCCACATTATAAAGACATGCTTCTGGAGCGTTTCTCCCCGGGCCTCCGCTGAAAACAGGATCTGTGGAACCTAGTCGGACTTTCCCGGTCAACAAATGTTAAATAAAAAATAAAATAAATAAATAAATTGGAGAAAACTGGAAAAGGAACCAAGGTATTGGACACAAATAACTAGAGAGGGAAAGGGAATAGAATGGGAATATGCCAAGAACTTATTTGGACTGCAGGCTAGAGACTGTTTTCCATAAGGATTGATATCAGAGTATAGCCAAAGAGAAAGAAATAGGGAAATCCTAAAAGAAAGACCAGCACTGGTAGAGTTGTTAGTAGAATTTAGAACAGAAGTTGCCATTAAGAAAGGAATAATTAGTAGAGTATATAAAATATTGCATGATGACTATAAGAATCAATCAGAGAACGTTAGAAAGGATTGGGAAGAGAGATTGGATAAGCAATTTACAAAGAAACAATGGGGGGTATATGTATGTCTGTCAAATATGCAACAAAATCTAGAAGATTTAGGATCTTTGCCTGGAAGTGTTTGCATAGGTATTTTATACCCCAAGCAGACTTCAAAGAATTTTTCCTCAGGTAGACAGCAAATGTTGGAGGAGTGATAGGACAGAAAGAGGTAAATGGGAACATATTTTATGGGAGAATAATGAGTTGGCAGACTATAAAAATTCCCTGCAGACTGCTCTGTCAGAGATGCTGGGTGAGCAAATTGGAATAACTAGGGAAATTATTTTTTGAGCTATGATACAGAATTGTAATTTCCTAGACAAAGCAAGGCCTTGCTGAGTCTAATTATGATGGTTGCTGGAAAAACAATTACTAGAAAATGGAAATCACAGTCTAAGCTAACCTTTCTAGAAGTAGCGAAGATAGTAACAGAGATACAACATCTGGAACTGGGATCTTTAGAATAGGGTAGGAGCAAATTACTTAGGGAAAAATGGGAAATGTGGGATCAATACATGCAGAGGAGGAATGAGGTTTAAAGGGAGACAGGATTCAAATGAGCTAGGTAATGGCTGATTAACAATGACTGGATATGTTAAAAATTATAAAAAGGATGTAGAATGCTTGCAACTACAGTTGTGTCAGTACAGTTTGGAATTTATAATGTTTACAACTGAGACTGCATCACTATGGTTTATTTTCATTTATATAAATGTAACATAGCCTATGTTATACATGATAATTTAATAAAGATGTTTCTTGTTTAAAAAAGGCACCTTGTTGAAGTTTCAGGTAGTTTATTCAAGTAAGTAATTAAACAGACAAGCATTCTTATTCTAAAACATTACATTCAGCAGGTCAGTTATTTAAAGGTGGTTATAGATCATGGTGGAAGGGTCCAGAGGGGATGACTGGAAGAAAATCTGGGAGATGGAAAAACAAGGAGCCAATCCCAGGGCTTAGAGGTTAGTCCCTTATATGAATATTCTTGGAAGACCCATGAGGGTTTACCAGCTCAGCAGGCTGTGGAAACTTATTCTTAGTTAAAGGCATTATTTTTAATGCTTAACTGTTAACATGCAAAATATGACAACCCACCAAGACCTGCCACTATTGAACTACATTTAAGAAAATGGTTTTGCTTGAGCTACATCAGGCCAATCTACAGGAGTGAGTCACATGTTGAGCTTTAAAAAAGGCTTGCTTTTTACAAAGCAATCACCAGACTTTAATAAAGTTATTTATTAGTCTGTTTTGTAACACATGTAAAATGAGAGGCTGTGTCTGCATCAGTGGGGCTCATAGTCATTTGAGACAAATTATGAAAGACTGATTATAGAACATTTTCCAGTCTATCACGTGTAATACGAGAGGCTGTGCCACTTTTATTGGCTCATGTCCCCTGAAATACAAAATGAAAAGCTATGCGTCTCTTGTATAGCAAAAAAAACTGGAGGTTTTGATAAAATACATGAAAGACATATATATTCTGTGGTGGATGTATAGATTAGCATTTAAGAAAAAGGTTGATCTGGTGACTTCTATATTAATGGGAAAAAGAGCATGTATATCAAATGTTTATATGATCCTACACAAGTATAAAAGTTGTGCAATTGGTGTTTTCATTCATAAGGATCCCAAGATTAAACTTAGTAAAAGACTTGTGTTGTACATGAGGACTGGGGTTACTAATCTGGTTGTTTAATCTGCTTCTTTAAATCCATTTAGATTATTAAAGCAGATAAAGTAAGAGAACGAGAAATTAACAGTGAGGTGGCCAAGATGGTAAGCCGAATTTTGTCTCTCCTTCTTTTGAATTATTTTGAAAGGATTATATACCAAAAATTAAATTAATATTCATTTCGATGGGGAATTTATTTTATAAGTCGTTTTATGTAAGATTCTTATAGAAAAATCAAATTGGCGATTGTTCTCTTACATTTTCTGGTCAGAACAGCTTTTAGTTTCATTGTTAAAATGAGCCACTCTAAATGAAATACTCAAAAAGCTACAATACAGGAAGAACTGCAGTCCATTTTTACTTGTATTCAGGATTTTTCACTGAAAATGGACGAACTGGAAATGAAAATGGATGATATAAAAGAAGAAAATAAAAAAAAATGGATTTATTGACTGTTGTTATTAAGGAACAGTCACTGCACATAACAATAGAAGAAGCATTTAATGGCATGGGGATGGAAGAGGCAGAAAATGAATCATTAGCGGACCGGAGTTCCGCTGTGGCGACCCCTAAGCCGAAAGACAACAACAACTATGTAACATCTTAATGAGGAGATGAATGTTAAGGATCTAAATTATTTGGTGTTAACAGTAATGTTTTATATTTAAACAGCAATTCCATTTTTTTTATTGAGTCAGAGATTAGAGAATGTAAATTATGTAAAGCAGTGTTAGATAGCTTGGCTTGATAGCAGTATATGTGTGTGGTGTGTGTCTGATTTATTTTATGTATATATATGTGTGTGTGTGTGTGTGTGTGTGTGTGTGTGTGTGTGTGTGTGTGTGTGTGTGTGTGTGTGTGTGTGTGAGTGTGTGTGTATGTGTATGTATGTTAGCATGGGTGTACTTTTGAAGAACGAAAGTTTGCTACTTTGAACTTCAAAAGTACACCCACACTAACGCGAAAGTGCACTTTCACGAAAGTGCACTTTCGCGAACCCGCTAAACCAAACAAGCTAGCAGTCACGGACTTTAGGGTTAGGACATGGGTTAGAGTAAGGAGATAGTTAGTAGGACTATCCCCTTACCTTGGCCCGTACCCTAACCCTAAGGTCCATGACTATCGCACCACAGTGGAGGACATAGCCCGTTTTTCAATGTCCTCCATTGTAGTGTGGTAGGTTTGGTCTAGTGAGCTTAAGCGAAAGTGCACTTTCGTTAAAGTGCATGTTCACTTAAGTGGGGATGTACTTTCCCATACTAAAAAAGTGAATCTTCATTGTAGGAAAGTACACCCGTGTGTGTGTGTATATGTGTAATTTTTTTTAGTCTTCTCCCCCTCTTGGTGTTTGTTGAGTGGAGGGTTTGTGATTTAGTTGGGTTGGTGGAAGGGGGTTTTGAGTGGTGTAGAACTTTGTGTGCTTTATTTTTATGTATGTTTAAGCCATAGTTTCTAGTTTTTTTTACAAAGGTCCATTTATAAAACACCTTCATTTAACAAGTTCAGTTCAAGTGATGTGGTTGCAAGAATTTTTTCTGTTGAAGAGTGCATCTACAAACTGCATTTCCCACTCGAATGCATTTTTTAAGCTCTTTTTATACATGTAAGGGAGTTTTGAGCTGTATTTTACCATCTTAAAATCCTCAGTGACATTTTAGTCATATGACTGTCACAGTAAGAATGGTTTGACCTTTAAACTTCCTGGGAAACAGGAAGTGCTTCAGCTGGAATGCTGAGATGGACAAGACTAATGAATATAACAAGGTGAAATAAATTTAATTTATAATGTAACTGTGTGAAGTATTCATAATGAGGAAATAGAACTTAAAAGAAGATGTATATAATAAAGAGAAAAGAATGTTATCACATTTATCTGATACAAGCGTGTTTATTAGTTTTAATTGTATTAGTTAAGCAATGCTGTACTTAACATCTTCTATAGTATGCTGTGAACTTTGCAATTGTACTCATATATTTTACAAATGTTTTACATAATGAATGTTAGCTATTTAATTTAGAGATGGGTTATAAGAAATAATATTTAGATCACAAAGAAAGTTATAAGAAATGGTAAAAGTAGAGTTGTATTGTAACTGTCTTTATGAATTCGAATATAGAGTGATGAAGATATTTCATGTAAACATCAAACCGTTTTTTTCTCATATATGTTAAAATATGTATACATTTATACAGATAGAAAAACACAACTATGCAATTATAGAGATTTTAACACATACTGAATAAAATTTTCAAGCATGCCTAGACAAGTATATATATATATATATATATATATATATATATATATATATATATATATATACATGCGTGTGTGTGTGTGTGTGTGTGTGTGTGTGTATCTATGTCTTAACAATGAATTAACATAACATCAACTCACATGACAGTGAGATGACTTCAATGAAAATTTAAATGAACGAACTCCCAGAATGGCATATTTCGCCTCCAGGAAATTTCATATATCTACTACCACTGTATAGCTTAGTAGTGCCTAACAATTAAATAAGTAGTACAAACTTAAGATGGAGTAACTGACGTGATATATTTTATTATATATCTAAATATTTAGATTTAGTTCTTCATATCATAACAGGGGTTGGGAGGGTGGCCTAATGGTTAAGGTGTTTGCCTTACAAACACAAGGTGCAAGGTTTGAGTCTCACATGGGATAATTGGCTAGGCTTAAAAAGGCTCACAAGGGCAGTTGGTTTAGTACTAATCTATGAACCTATGAACCTATATGGGAGTGCTGATCATTTATAATTATTATTTTTTCTAGTTATTTTGTAGATTTTGTTCTACATATCGCTGTAATAAGTATTTTGACTACAAAAGACAGCACTAGCAAGGCTGTTATATATCCATAATAAATGGATGAAATCTCACTTCTTTTGGTCTCAAGAAGTCATGTTTAATAGGATTAGTATTATCTTTATTTGTATAGGATAGTGTTAATGGGTAACACAAACATGTTGTTGGTCCTAGTAGTATAGTCTTGTAAAACACATAAATATTTTTAGATAATGAATCTTTTATATATGTATTCATAGGTTTGCCATTCTACACATAAAATTATCATATGCTATTATATCAGTCAGCTTCATTTCACATATATGGGTTGTTCTGATCTTAGATCAGATATTACCTAAATAACATACTTTTATCTTTGTTTCAAACATCTGAGTTTATATGTCTTAGTGATAATAGTCTCTGAACTTGTATAATGTGTGTCATGAATAACAATTTATAGTTAAGGTGTGTTTAATAGTAAAACATTTCAAAACTGTTTTATTGTTCTTTCCTTAAAGGCCATATTTATAGTATTAGTAGATAAGATTAACTTTCTGAGGAACATTTTTTAAGGGGGAAGTGTTGTAGATTTTCTTTCTCTATGCAAAGAAAATAATTGTGGTGTTATTATAATTACCTTGAATAATATAGGGTGATCTAATGTGGTCTTGACTATATTATATCTTTTCACTAATGTTTGATACATGATCATTATCAAATTAGTTAATATGGTATAATAAGAATAGGCATGTTGTTATAAGAATAAGAATAGAGTGATGGGAGGGAGGAAGGGAAGATATAAAAAAATGGAAAAATGTATGTTTATAAAAGTCATATACTATTTAACAAAAGAAAATATGGCTGAGAATAATTAAGTATGAGTGTGCTTATTTATCTTATTTAGAGATATGTATTAATCTATTACTGAGAAGTAGTAGCGGTAGGTTAAGTCTAGTTAGTTTTATGGAATGGTTAGAGAGTACTTTGTATGATTACATCATCAAACTAGGAATTTTTTTTCTTTTGTGATAAGGGGTATTATGGTTCAGGTGGATGAGTTTAAGTACTTGGGATCAACAGTTCAGAGTAATGGTGAGTGTGGAAGAGAGGTGAAGAAGAGAGTACAGGCAGTGTGGAATGGGTGGAGAAGAGTGTCAGGAGTGATGGGTACCAGTAAGAGTGAAAGGGAAGGTCTACAAGAGGGTAGTGAGACCAGCTATGTTATATGGGTTGGAGACGGTGGCATTGACAAAAAGGAAGGAGTCAGAGCTGAATGTGGCAGAGTTAAAGATGTTAAGATTTGCACTGGGTGTGACTAGGATGGACAGGATTAGGTATAAGTATATTAGAGGGTCAGCTCAGGTTGGACAGTTTGGAGACAAAGCAAGAGAGGCATGATTACGTTGGTTTGGACATGTGCTGAGGAGGGTTGCTGGGTATATTGGGAAAAGGATGCTAAGGATGGAGCTGCCAGGTAAGAGGAAAAGAGGAAGGCCTAAGATAAGGTTTATGGATGTGGTGAGAGAGGACATACAGGCGGTTGGTATGAAAAAGCATGATGCAGAGGACAGGAAGAAATGGAAACTGATGATCCGCTGTGGCGACCCTTAATGGGAACAGCCGAAAGAAAATGATGATGATGATGATGATGATGATGATGGTATTATTGTTCTTATGTCAAGTTACTTGATTTTAAATATAAGGTGTTTGTCCATATCTAGATGTATCAGTAATAAGTTCTTTGTTTTATTAGATCATTTCATATTAATGGATAAAGCATTGTATTTTATGAATGCCAGTTTATAAATGCATTTAATTGAATATTAATAGTTTAAGTAATTCTTTAAAGAGAGTTTTTTCCTCTAAATATCTGAAGTTTCACACAAATAATGTTTTTTTGCAAGAAACACATCTATTGTCCAAGATGTGACTAGAATGTTTTTAAAAGATTATTCTACTTTAGTTGGTTCTCACTTTAAATCAAAAAGAGGAGGCACTCTTATATTGTGGAAAAATTCTTTGATTATACCAAAGGTGATTGATATGATACTTATACAGATAAAAACTGTATGTTAGGATTGGTTGTAGTGGAAATTAAAAAATATATTATACTTTTGTTAGTACATATTAGATCCCTGGCATTGGAGATAAAGTTTCAGAAAAGTATCTATATATTATAACTTTATATATGAAAGAAGAGGTGATTATGGCAGGAGATTTTAATTGTATATTGTCTAAGAATGACACTATTGCTAATAGAAAACCTAGACTTCCTTCAGTAGCAAAACATTTAAATTGCTTTATTAATGCATTCCCCTCCAGTAAAACTTTTGTTGAGTGTGTACCTTTAACTCCCAGTGGGTCTGGCTTGAGCCTTTAAAAAAATGAAGTTATAACCTTACAGTTCAAACAAATATTAGTATCTCTGGAACTGTGTTACTAGAAAACTGTAAATGGCAAACTATTCAGTCTAAAGTAATCTTTATATTGGTGGCATACATTGTTTGTTGCTTTAAATTGGATTTTCTATGCCATTCAGTACTAATTTTGTAATGTTGTATAAACAGCTTATACTATCTCAGTAACAATTCAAGCAATACACATACTGCCAGAAGAACTTTCGTCATACAGCTGTGAGCTTTGATATGATGCTATGCAGTTCTGTCTGTGTTATCTGAATGTTGACATATTTAGAGACATATCAACATTATTACAATACAAATAAACAGTGTACAAATAATTTTCAAAACCTCTTTATCTGCATTAGAAAGAGGTCAAATATCAATGCAACTGTGTTTGCCATCATGTATGCTTTAAGATGAATTTTTCTGATACCCTATATGTAGCATGGCTTTGGAATTATTAATGCAAATATAAACAAGCAATGTTTGACACCTAGAGGTGTCAGTAGGACTTAAGACTACGTAAATTTAAAACTATCTAAATATCTTAATTATATTCATTACTCTTTTAGATTTAGTACCCAAACTTCTACCGACAAGGTTTTTACATCTATTAACTTGTATTCTAAAATGGAAGATATGTTAATAGTTTCATATGTTTTATCTAACCACAATGCAATTACATTTAACCTTACATTGAAGTCAAATAACTTAATACATTGTAGGAGACTTCCTGCATATATAGTCAAAATTAATGGCTTTAGAGGTTTGTTTATAAATGAGATTAAGACATGTTTAGAGTTTAATAATAATGGAGGAGAAGCTACTGAGATCATTCTGTGGGATACCTTGAAAACTTATTTTAATGGAAAAATTAAACATTGGTATGCATGTAAAAGAAGAGAATGGGATAGAGAATTAAATGAGTTACAATCAAAGACACATAATTTAAAGTTAAAGATAAAATCAAATGATGAATCTGCCAATTTAGAAATGAAAGCATTGAATCAAAAATGTGTACATATACTTAATCATAAGATCTTAATAAATTTAGAAAGGTTAAAATTACAAATCATATTCTTTAAATCCTAAAACTTTACATAGAATAACTATTAGATTGAAGAAATTGAATAATTTAAATCATAGTAAAGAGATTTCATATAAAGTTGGTTGTAAAAATAAAATAGTGACAGATTTTCCTGACATACTAGGGCATTTAGGGATCATTATGAGTAAGTAAGCAATAAAATTTGTAGTTTGAAGAGTAGTAGCAGCACAGTTGTAAGTTTTTTAAAGATAACACAAATTATAAGTTAATTAAAGAACAAAGAAATAAAATTGGTAAGCCTGTCTCATTTAAAGAATTAAAAGATCAAATTAAAAATCTAAAAATTAACAAAGCTGTGGATATGGATGGAATAATTCTAGATCTTTATAAATTAATCCATGATAATGTATTAAGTATATTATTGAAAGCATTTAATGAAATGAAATATACTTCTAATGTTCCTCCATCTTGGAGAATTTCTCCTGTATTATCTATTTTAAAACAGGATAAAGATCCTAAATGTAGATTATAAAATGTTTATGGTCTATACTGGCAAGCAATTGAATATTATTTTGGCAAGAATTATAAATAATGATCATACAGGATTTATATTAAATTGGAGGGTTCATAATAACATTATTAGACTTAATATAGTAATAGATTTTTGTAAAAAAGAACTTTCAATTATGAGTTTGAATATAGATAAAAGCTTTTCACTCAGTGAATTGGAATGATTTGTTTACGGTTCTTGAAGAATATAATTTCTCTTTAGAGTTTCTTAATTTAGTTACTAAACTGTATAATAACTCATCTGCATTCATTGAAATAGCATATTTTCATTCTAAGTCTTTTAAATTTTTAAAAGGCAAAAAAACAAGGATATCTGTTATATCATTTGCATTAAGTATAGAACTATTTGCTAAAATAAAAATATAATGGGCTTTTCAATAGATGAGAAATATTCTGCTAAAATACAGCTTTTTGCAGATGATATATTGGTGATATAGAATCTTCATTAAATCATATAGTTAATTCTATGGAGTGTTTTGAAGAAATTTCAAGCTTGAATTTTAATCATAGTAACATCGACATACTTTAATAAAAATGGTATTTCTACCTAGAATTTTTTTATATTCAATTGCTAATTAAATCTCCTACAAAAAAATTAATTAAAAATAAATTCTATTCTTCTTAAATTTCTATGGCAACCTAACAAACCAAGGATATCTTTGGAATGGCATATGAAAAGCTGGAATGAGGGTAGTATAGATTTTCCTAACATCAAATTATATGCTAAGTCAGTAAGCATCCAAATTATAGCTCAAAGGTTAAATTCTACATATGATTCTAAATGGAAATCGATACAGGAGAGAATGTTACGTGTTGATAATAGAATCACAGTAAAGTCTCATATTCAAATAGTATTTAATAAATTTTATTGGATCCTAAAAGATTACTGTATGAGTAGTAGTTTTAACTGTATTTCCATTCCCTATATTAATTATATTCTTTCCACATTTAAGAGATATTTGAATAACAATTATAGGGTTAATAATATATTTTATTGTTTCCTAATGCCTACAAAGATATAATTTAGATAAAATGCAAGATTTTAAGATTGCAGCTTAATCTATTGGCATAAATTCTTGAATGGTAGCAAAGTACATTCAGCAGATTATCTGTTAGCTTAGGAACTAATTATATTTTTTAAAGAAGACTTTGGAATTATGCAACAAAAATCAATAATGAAATGTTTTCAGATATAAATAAAACATTGATACTTAAATCAGTAGGCAAAACTACATCTTCACTGTACTGGAAATTGCTTACGTGAAAGTATTTACATGGAGCTTTTATAATCCCTCATACAGTTGCAATAATTTATAAACTATCAAATATTAATTGTTGGACATGTGGAGATACTTGGTTACATATGGTGTTAGAGTGCAAAAAGATATCTCTTTTTTTAAATTATTTTAAATTTTTTGCTCAAGCATTGTGGTCAGATAATTGTATAATAACGAATTATTTGATTTCATTTAATTTTCCCATTCCAGAAATTATTACAAGAATGCAAGTGCCTCTTTTATAATCTATTTTAGCTACTGCAAGGAAATTTATCACAATAAATTGGATATGTAAAACTATCCTATTATTTACAGAATTCATATTTTAGATAAAGGTGTGCACAAAAAAGAACTGTCAATCATTAAGATAAAAACTTCTGATATTATGCATCATTATATGGCTTGGAAAAAATTAACTGATTTACTTGAAAAATATTAACAATTCAATTAGGTATAATGGAAATCTTGATATGGGCTATTGTAAATAGTTATTTAGTTGATATGTTTCAATAATGTTATTATTTTGATTGTTGTTGAAAATTTGAACAAAAAGTTATTTAAAAAGAAATTAACAGTGAGAATGTTTAAATATAAGTACAAAAAGTTTTGGGAGGTGACAAGAATAAGACAAAAAGAAATTATTAAGAAAACATCTAACATGAAAAATAAAAACTGATGGTACAGAGTAAAATAGAAGACTATGGTATAGTAAAGTGAAGAAACAATATTATTACATAAATTCATTGTGAAAATTTTCTAGAAGAAGTGATTAAAGCAATTAAAGTTAGGAAAAAGTGGTGTACCATGATAGTAGAGTATCAGGATTTCTTGTGGAAACTGGTAATAAATAAGTTACAAGTAAAGGGGAGTATGCCATATAAAAGTTGAATCAGTGTGTTTATTTTGTGGGGAGAAAGAGACTATTTTGTATGGAGGAAGAAACAACAGGGCTTGTTTTTGTTTTGTTTTTTTTTTTTAATGTAAAAGTGTGGTGAAACTGTGGAAAAAGTTGTATGAAGAAATTATTTTAGAGCATTTATAACACAAATGATATAGATATGAATATGATTATGTAAGAACAAGCAGAAAAAATATTTGAGAACAATAGATAAGAATTTTTTTTAATGTAATATGGGTTATTTGGAATGAAAGATTGAATTAAATGTTGTTGAACAGAAAATGGATCTTGGCAGATATACTCCAAAACATTAAATTACTGTTGTGGAAGAAGGATTGGGGATCAATTATGGAAGAATAGCAATGAAGATGTTATAAGAAAAATCATAAATAGTACAAAAAATAGAAATATGTATATATGTGCTTGTAAGTGTGCATATTTAGTGAATATGTAAATAATGAATTTCTTATGCTGTGTAAAATAAAGGACCCCTACTCCTTTTGATAGGTGCCATTGGATCTTTTACATCCAACTGAGCTACCACCAACTCAGGCAGAAGGGGTCCTAGTTTATCATCTCATCTGAAGGATGGCACACACAGGAGTGCAGCATCCTGCTTATGCTGCACTGCAATGTCAATACTGAAAAATTAGTCTAACTGTCAATTGTGGGAATAGAACCCACAACCTTCAGCACTAAAAGCAAGCATGGTGTCTGTTCAGCTACTGAGACTGTTAAAAAATACAGATATATTGTATGTGATACAAGTGCCACCACTCTAAGACTGCATTACACATACATGCAGGTGTTTATCTATGAACCATGTTTATTTCTAGTTATATATATTTAACACAATACAAAACCTTTGTACAGGCCAGCACACTATGTTTAAGGGCACTGTGGTTGGAGTGTAACTGCATCTGATGTGAAAAATAGTACTGTATGATTACTGTGAAAAAATAGAACAGATTTTCTTTTCTTCTCTTTTGCTAATGACACGGGAAATGAAGACATGAATGGTGCTTATCTCTTCTTTGTATGTGTGGTACTGAAACCTATAGTTTAATAAACTAAACCAAATTAAAAGATAGACATAACTGGTTATTGCAGAATCATTGTAATCCTAAACAAAGTGAGATAATGTAAACATATAAACTTCACTTGCATACAAGAAAGCTTACTGAATCCTTATTTAATTACATATGTAAGAAAATTATCTGCAGATTGTAATTAAGGAGAGGTACTACTGCACATATTTTGAGACAGACTTGAGTATGGAATTAATAATGGGAGATATCCTCAGTACTCTCAGTATTGTGTAGTGCAGCTATGTGGATAAAATCCCATACCAAAATCCTAGACAATTCATAAACTAGAGATATTCAATGTGCTAATGCGTATACCTGTTTGTACCTTGATAAAGGCAGGTACAGAATAGCCATGGAAATGAGTCTGTCCACAACTGTGATTTAGAAAGCCTGGAACTATGGAGTAAGTATTAACTGTGCTGCTGTAAACTTACAAGTACACAAGTGTGGATCATCAGCATCAATAACAACAAAGACAGGGCTGATCATCCTGACATTGTGTTTTGTTGCTCAACAGTATAGTGCTGACCAACAACAAAAGAACAGTACTTATACAATGTGTCTAACTAAAATTATATAATGTGTTAAACATGCATATGTGGCCTTCCTTTTGAGAAGACAACTTACAGTATGTGCAACATCCACTCCTGGCACTTACCTAGTTAAAGTGACAGCACATAAACACTGCGGTAGCCCTGTCAGCATTACAATCCCCCATAGTCCTGGTGTATGTAATCAATGGTTGCTCCAGAGCCATGGGTAATGAGGCACAAACTTTCAAGAATCACCCTTACTGTTGACTCTGGAGAAACTGTAGACCAACATCAGCACTCTCCAAGATATAAGATTGGTCCAAAGTGATACATGAATTAGAACCACAGATGGGCAACTGCCCATATAAATATCCATAATGTCATTGTAGACTAAAGTGACCCATGGCATAAACTATAGATAGAGAACTGCCCATATGACTGTCCACAATGTCAGTATAGACCCAAGTGACCCATGCCATAAACTACAGATGGAGAACTGCCCATGTGAATGTCCACAATGTCAGTAAAGACCAAAGTCATCCATGGCATAAACTACAGATGGACAACTGTGCAAATGAATATCCACAATGTCAGTATAGACCAAAATGACCCATGGCATAAACTACAGATGGATAACTGCCCATATGAATGTTCACAATGTCAGTATAGACCAAAGTGATCCATGGCATAAACTACAGATGGAGAACTACCCATATGAATGTCTACAGTGTTAGTGTAGACCAACGTGATCCATGACATAAACTACAGATGGTGAACTGCCAATATGAATGTCCACAATGTCAGTGTAGACCAAAGTGATCCATGGCATAAACTACAGATGGAGAACTGCCTATATGAATGTCCACAATGTCAGTGCAGACCAAAGTGATCCATGGCATAAACTACAGATGGGGAACTGTCCATATGAATATCCACAATGTCAGTATAGACCAAAGTGATCCATGGCATAAACTACAGATGGTGAACTGCCCATATGAATATCACAATGTCAGTATAGACCAAAGTGATCCATGACATAAACTACAGATGGAGAACTGCCCATATGAATGTCCACAATGTCAGTATAGACCAAAGTGACCCATGGCATAAACTACAGATGGAGAACTGCCCATATGAATGTCCACAATGTCAGTATAGACCAAAGTGATCCATGGCATAAACTACAAATGGAGAACTGCCCATATGAATGTCCACAATGTCAATGTAGACAAAAGTGATCCATGGCATAAACTACAGATGGAGAACTGCCCATACGAATGTCCACAATGTCAGTATAGACCAAAGTGATCCATGCCATAAAATACAGATGGAGAACTACCCATATGAATATCACAATGTCAGTATAGACCAAAGCGATCCATGGCATAAACTACAGATGGAGAACTGTCCATATGAATACTTTTTTTTTAATCTGAAGTCTTGAGTGGGTTCTTTAATATGTGTGCTCTGGGATGGACTGGATGCATATACTTTTATTTTCAGTTTAATTCTCATCTATTGTGGAACAAAAGATTGCAGGAATAATACAGTAGGTGGAAGACAGGTGGTCCTCATTGAGACCACAAAGCTTTATGGCATGTCTCTGATGAGGCAGCTACATAGTAACGTAGAGGGAATGGTATGGTATCTATCACTAGGCAGTTCAGTGCTAGGGCTGCTCAGAGCAGCTATGCAGCATGCAGGCATGTGCCTGACAGGTGGTGGTTTGACAGACTGACATGAGTCACACATTGCAAGCTATAAACTGTGATCAGCTTTATGTAATCTATATTACATAAAGTACAATAGTACATAAAACTGTTAACACTTTCATACAGTACAGCAGGCTGTTGGTAAAATGCAGAAGGAAACAATATGATGGTATATGTCAGTGCATTGCTTACATATGTAATTTTATGAGTACTGTATAATATTACTACTGCAGATTATGTAGTATAATCATACAGTGCATGTAGGTTTCAGTTTGGCACCTTCTCTCATGTGGCATGTGCACTTGAGGTTGTGGGAGCAGTATTCTGTTACATAGCAGTCTTGATACATATTCCTTTTTAATGACACCACTAATGGACAACAATGGTCCATGAAGCAGAACTGCACATACCGATGTTCACCTGGACTGCACATTCCTGGGGTGCTACATAAGTACGTAGCACAGTATTAGCATGATTCATATGTATGACTCCAGGTACTGTCTGGAAAGCACAGTTATGTGACTGGGCATAACTTTTTCGCCCCCCCCCCAATGATGCATATAAAATCATTTGTTAGCAGAAATATTTAGTGTTGTTTGGTACTTGAAGTAAAAAAAATGTACAAGCAAGAGTAGTGAAAACACAGGAAAACATACAGAGTTGAGAAGTTTTTAATGTACAATTAGTTTACAAAAGGAACAAAAAGAAAATTGGAAATATAACTTTTGGTAATAGTGAAGCATATTCTTCCTACTTTACTAGGAAGAAATTGTATAAATACAATTAATTTAAACTCACATGTAATTACTGCACAATTTCATGCATAGACAAAGAGAACTGTATAGAAGCTGAAAAAAGGATGAAGACAGAGAAAGGTAAGAATGTGGAAACAAGATTTAACAGTTCATATTTAGTTACAGGATTGTCCCTCAAATGATAACAGGTTTCTCTCTCAGAAATGCTTATGTCACATTTGTTTTTTTATACCATGCCTTCAAACTCTTGCAAAAGTTGTGTCAGTATTACTTTATATCTATGTGAACTATTTCTACTATACCTGAGAACTGTCTATGCATTTGTGTATTGTGCATGCATTCATTGTTCTATTTTGATTTAAATGTAGAAATAATGAAATACTCTATATAAACCTACATGAAGATTTTCTCCCCAGGCCTCCTCAGAAAATGGGAACATACCCCAGTCAAACTTTCCAGGTTAAGAAAAATAAATACATATATTTTCTAGAGACTTACTGGTGCATTTGAGTTGGGATATGGACTTCTGGTTGCTGTTGCTATTTACTGGGGGAGGGGGGGTCATGCTTTTCAGGTATTTCTGTATGGGGCAGCTTTCCCTGCTAAATGGCTATTCAAGCCGAGTGGCAATTAGTTGAATTATTTTCTCAAAAATGTGTTATTTTTCAAATACAATTGAATAAATTCCATAGTATTTGTATATAATATCTTAAATAACTATGTACACTATTTACATCAGCCTGACACTATAACAGAGCTCAATATATACAATTACTTTATAGGTATAACAATCCAGTTATCAGAGTGTATCTGTTAAATTATTGTAAAGTGTCAATTAATGATAATAATTTTTTCCATGGATTGTTAATAAATGGCTTAGGATGAATCCTTAATTCTTTAATTTTAATTTCCAACAATGCAGTGGTCTTCAGTAGGCTGTAGAAGTCTTCCAAAGTGTATATTATATTTGTATTCCATCTTCTTGTTATACACTTCCTTGAGATTCCAACTATTGTCCAAACTAGATACATATTTGACTCATTCAAATGAGGACCTCCGTACACATTTAATAATGCTAGAGCTTTAGATAAGTTAAATTATTCATTAAATAAAGCTTGTAAAAAGTTTTTAATACCATTCCAAAATGGCTTAATTTTAACACAGTCGAAAAAATGTGATTCTAATCTGTATTGTTTATTTGCTCACACCTCCAACATATTCCCTTTGTGGAAGAATTAATTTTAGTATTTCTATCTGGAGTTAAAAATGCTCTGTGCAAGCATTTCCAATTAAAAACTTTCTAGTATTGTGTAAAGGATATATGCTTTACTGGTAATAAAATATTTGATTTAATTTCTTCAGTTAGCTGTAATAAGTGTCCTTTCATTATATAATTCCAATATGAGGATTTGGATGTTGTTTTATAATTTATCAATATCTTGTAAAATTTTGAAATACTATTTCCCATGTCATAATCATTATATATATATTTCATATAGGTATTTTGTAAGTTTAGGTATTTCTTTAAATGAAGAATTACTAATTATTCTGCATAAATCTTGTGAATACGTCAGAATGCTATGCATAGTTAGCCAATCTTGTTGTGGAATTTTGTATGTCGTTTCTATTGTTTGTATATCCAGAACTTTTAGTTCTTTGATACATTGAAACCAACAAACAAATCCTTTATGTTCCCAAGAATGCATTATTTCTCTTTATATTTTATGTGGATAGCTCTTCGTAACTATGAATGGTGTTAAAAGATCAAACCAGATTTTTAGATCTATATTTGCATTAATAATTTTCCTAAATGAGTCAATGTAATAATTAATCATACAAGTTTTAGTGGGCTTAGTTACGTTATATTGCATACTAATACATAATATGTGCCATGGCAAATTGTTTTTATCGGTTATTTGAAATTTTTTTTGTAAATGAAATTAATTTATTGATATTACAGTTAGTAATTCTTTCCAATTTGCATAATAATTTGGACTTATCCAATCTGAGATTGTTTTAGTTACTGATGCTTTTATATACGTTTCTATATCAGGAAAATGTAATCCTCCGTTTCCATGGTCTGATATGAAGTATTAAAGCTATTCTGTTTCTTTTGGGAAACCATAAAAATGTTATCGGGCATGAGTTGATTTGTTTGAGTATATTCCTTTCTGGTAACAGTTGTATTGCCAAAGCTATATATAGAATCTTGGGTAGTAAAAACATTTTTTTATTAACTGTAGTTTATCTTCAAGCGTTAATATTATTTTGTTCCACTTTCCACAGAGATTTTAATTGTATTGATGATATTATTGTAGTTTTTTTAAACTAATTCATTATTATCCTTGCATAGCCCAATTCCTAGATATTTTAAGGTAGATTCTTCTTTCCCTATAATGTGATTCCCTTTCGTCTGTAATTCTTCTTTTTTATTATTTAAAAATAAAAATTTTGATTTTGATTTATTGAAATGGAGTCCTGAAGTCCTGTAAAATGTGTCAATTAAAATATCTAATTCTTCTAATGTTTCTTTTGCATTGGATAATATTAATAATATGTCATCAGCAAAGAGCATTACTTTAGAACTGTATTGTTCATAAACATCTAATCCTTTGATTTTTGTATTGTTACATATTGAATTTGCAAATATTTCAATAACCAAAGCAAATAGAATCGGTGACATGGGACATCCTTGTTTAGTACCCTTTGTTAAATGTACAGATTCAGAGGTGAAATGACCTATCTTAACATACTCTAAATCATTTGTATATATATATATATATATATATATATATATATTCTTTAGTAGATGAATAATGGAAGGAGGAAATTCAAAGAACATCAGAATTTTGAGTAAATAGTCCCAATTTAAGGAATCAAAGGCTTTCTCTATATCTAAGCCAATTATGAGTGTTTCTTTATTTTCTTTATTAATATAATCTATAAGAGAAATTATCCTTTTAATAATGTCATGTGTGTGTCTATGATATATAAATCCAGTTTGATCATTATTTATTGTTTTGGATAGCGGTATTTGTTTTTTCTGGGCATATCTTCTGTTTCTGGTGTTGCCACTGCCCTCCCCCCCTCCCTGAATATCACTTCCTGGCTAAGGCTATAACACATCTGTTAATTCCTTGGTGCCATCTTTAAACTTATTACTTTCTCCCATCCTTCCCCTGCCAGGCAGCTTCTGTGATAGCGTGCTCACTCGGGACTCATGACCCAAACTGTAAGTGTTCTGCTACCAAAGTTGTTATAGCCTCTGTGCTGTGTATAGTTTTAGACTATTCAGTAACAGCTTTTACTTCATTGTCATTGTAGAGTCGTGGTCTTAAAGTATAGTGATGGTAAATAGCCCAATATTTCCTGTAATACAACTGTTCTGAATAGCACTAACCTCATGTCTCTATTACGTAGTTTGTTGCTGCTGTAAGGATATTTGTAACACACTGTGAGGTATAGGCTGGAAATATTAGACTAATGGGTTAAAATGCCTTGTTGTTACATACTCTTATTTTGAGCTCTGCGGCTTACATCTTGTTACAGAGTGTTTATTTGTAACTCATGTTGATAGTGTGTAATTTATTTGCTGTCACAAGCAGTGATTGAGTAACCCTGAATGCTAACATTGTAGATAACTAATTTCAAGCTTAAAGTCACTCAATTTAAGCAGACAGAACAGTGAATGTGAATGGTGCAACTGTATCTAAACTGTGTTCCTTGTACATGAAACAGCTTGTGTTGGAACTGAATAGAGGATTTACACATGTGGAATAACACTGTTGTTAAATGTTATATAACCTCTGTACTACTCTCCTAATTTATTCTTATTATTATTTCTCCCTCCTAACCTTTTTAGCTCCCCTCAACCCCTTGGCAATCCTGTAGTTACTGCCAGTAGTGGAATTGAGGAGCAGAGTAATTGTGCAGCCAGGCATTCTATGGACAGCATCTCCATCATAAACTAAATGTTAATTAAGTCTGGCAATTAGTTAATCTTTTAAAGTGCTGTATAACCTTTTTTTACCAGGTGTAATGCCTATTTCTAGTACAGGGCAGCTGCACTGAGCACAATATCATGATCGCTAAGCCCCCCAAGCCCCTAAGTCACTTTAAGTGGTATTCTCCCCTAACCATAAATTTCTGCATTAACTAAATACCTGACCCGATGCACTCTTAAACCTCTGCTCAAATACCCCTAGTAGTAGTTTAAACTCCCCCTTGTTCAATTGGGTTAGCAAGGCAAGGACTGTTACCTTCCATACTATATTTGGAGTTTTGGCACCCCTTCCATTGGTTTCTTTCTTTCTTTCTAAGTAATATACTTACTAATTGTTTTTTCTGGGTGTATCTTCTGTTTCTGGTGTTGCCCCACTTCGTGCGCCCTCGCTACCTAACCACCAGTTTCATCCCTCACCTACACCACACCCACCTCATTCCCATTATCTCTTTACACCCTGCACACCCCTTCTACCATTCTCCCTAACCACTACCTCATAAATCAGAAGTTACCATTCTTTACTTCAACCTACTACTAACAACGTACCTGAGCCCACTCTAAGCTTTCATATCAAAAACACATTACATTTTTACCTTCCTGCTCCCCTAACACCACCTACATACATACTTCCTCTACTACCATGCATAGCTCAATCCTTTCTATTCTCCAGATACTTACCTTATTCCTCCTACTTACCATTACATCACCACCCACTCCATCATCCGGCATTCACAAAGTCCCTACCAATCCATACACAAATGACTTCTCCTACCCACAGCAGCCTATTATAATCTCTGCCTCTATCCTGCCCACAAATACCCTACTCCCTAAAATAAAAATCTCACCTTCTCACTCACTACCTTCTAATAACAAAATAAAATATATTAGATACCATCTACCTACTGTAAAAGTCCTATACAACCCAATCAGACTACTCATATCTGGAGATATGCACCCAAATCCAGGACCATGTTCCAACACTACCTTACTTTCAAATATCTTTTCAAACCATGGCCACCTTTCCACATCAAAGAAACAAATCTCTTTCTATTTAATTAATACCAGAAGCATCCTTAATAAAGTTAGTCAATTTCATGCATGGATATCTAATCACACTCCAAACATTATAGCGGTAACAGGAACTTGGTTAAAACCTCACAACCTTGATAGCGATTTCCTCCCCCCCTGGATACAACATAATACGTCTAGATCGTAAAAAGAAAAAGGGTGGTGGAGTTGCTATTATATATTCCAACCCCGTCAACATTACCCAACCTCCACTTTCTATCCCATCCTTCTCCCCAGCTGAAATACTAACAGTCAACCTTCCACTCAACAACAATACTACTATTAGCATAGTAGCAATTTACATTCCACCGGGTGGTAACATCCCCCAGCTGGAAAGCATTCGCTCCTATGTCTCTCTATATTTAGAATGAAACTATCTTTCTTGGGGACATCAGTATTAATTGGTTAACCCTTGATAACCCTATCCCCTCTCATCACATGAACCTATATGGATTTACCCAGCTCATCTCTCAACCAACCCATCGGAATAACAATCACTCTCCCAGTACCCTTATTGATTGGATACTCCTTTCTAATCCCTTAAAATATCACAAACCACAAACACTTCCAGATTCCCTGAGTGACCACTCTCCCATAGCAGTCTTTAGATATACTAGCCACCTCCCTAAGCCACAGAGATACATTTCCTCTCGCAATCTCACCAACTTTAACCCTGAAATATTTAATATCCTTATATCCAAAGTAAACTGGAACGTCCTTACCCAGCTCCCACTCAATGAAGCTGTCCAAGCTTTCAACAACATTTTCACTGATATCTTAAACTCTATAGCACCAACTAGAAAAATAAGGATAAAAGCAAATATATCCCCCTGGCTATCCAAATCTACCCGTATCCTTATGAAAGCTAGAGATAGAGCCTGGAAAACACGGTTACAAACTAAAGACCCACTCCACCTGCAAAGATATAAAGAACAATGAAATCAGGCCAAGCAACTCATCAATAAAGACAAAAAGAATTTCTACCACAACCCTCCTACCACTCTAAAAGCCAACCCAAAAAATTTTGGAATGCAGTAAACCAAATACTACATCCTGGTAATCCTACCTCACCTAACCCATGTCCCGACAAATCACCTAATGAAACTGCTAACACCTTCAATGCCTACTTCATAGAATCTAAAGCTAAGCTATTTAATCCCAACCACTCTAGTACTACCCTCCAAACTGCCATAAAACATCTTCCATAGAAAACTCTCCTAAGACTTTCTCCTCAAACCTGTGCTCACCTCCTACATAAAAACTCTGCTTTCTAGGCTAAAACCATGCTCTGTATCTGCTGACAACATCCCATCCTACTTTCTTCAGATTGCTGCTCACTCTCTTGCTCTGCCTATATCTATCATTATTAATCATTCTATATCAGAATCTCAAGTCTCAGCTATCTGGAAGCAATTCTACACCCTACCCATTCATAAAGGAGGTACCTCTACAGAAATCTCAAAATTCAGACCTATTGCTATTCTGTCCCCTCTTTCTAAAATCTTACAGAAATGCATATACACACAGGTTATTCAACACCTCTTACATGAAAAAGTGTTCACTCCAACACAGCATGGATTCCAACCTAAGCATAGCCTTACTACTGCCCTTCTCTCCTTCCTTAACATGATCTCCTTAGCCAAAGATGACCATAAACTCATCTCCTGTTTATTCCTTGATCTCTCAAAGGCCTTCGATACTGTTTCACACTCTCTGCTACTTAAGAAACTAGCTGAACTAAATTTCTCTACTGACACTGTAGCATGGTTCTCTAGCTACCTCACTGATAGACTTCAATCTGTCAGATTGTACTCTGCACTATCTTCTCCTCTTCCAGTTAAAATGGGGGTTCCCCAAGGATCCATTCTCAGCCCACTAATTTTTAATACCTTTACCAAATTACTTCATTCCTCCTGTCCACACTCCTCTATTGTCCAATACACTGATGACTCCACAGTCATAACCATAGCTAAATCCCCCTCTGAGCTCCTAGCTGCCACCCAATCTTCCTTTAATTCAGTAGAGATATGGCTCTCTAACAATCAGCTCATCCTTAACCCAAAAAAAAAACTGCTACTCTTTCTCCCTAAAACAGCTAATCATATCAAAGTTTTCTTTTCTATAATGTCTCAAAATAATACCCCTATTCTAGTAGAATCAAGTGCAAAACTCCTAGGTGTTACCATTTACGACCAACTGAAATTCAACCATCACATTAATAATTGCATCAAAAAAACTCATCAGAAGCTAGGACTCCTATATAGAAACAAAACATTTCTCTGCCATGAAGCTCGAACCACACTTACACATGCTTCCCTTCTACCTTGCCTAACTTATTGCTCCCAAATCCTTACTAATCTAAACTCTACTCTGGATCAAAGCTTAAATCGACATACCACAGTATTGCTAGATTTGCAGCTCAACAAACCTATAAATCCCACCACTGTCTATCCCTGAAACACTTAAACTGGCTATAACTACCCCACCTACTTCAGCTCACACAGCTTCAAACCATACACTCAGTTTTGTACCAGCCAGAATACTGTCCTGCCTTGTCTTCTCTTATATCTAACTACTCACCAGCTAGAAATCTCAGGAGTTCATCCCTTGATCTATTACATATCTATAAACCCAAATGTAAATCAGGTCAAAGCATATACAGCTACTACTCTTCTATGGCTTGGAACAAGCTCCCTCTGAAAATCAGAAATCTGACAAATCCCAAACAATTTAAGTCGGCTACAAAAGAATACTAAAAACCGCAATGGATCTGCCATTACTGTCATCCTCCCTGACTACAACCATTCAACTAACTTACTCCCTTCTACCACTATCGTCTGATTTACCTACCTTCCCTCCTTCCTTCTCCTAGTCCTTCCTTCTTGTCAATCATTTACAGACTCCCTTATCCTACTTCTTCCCTGACCCTCCTTCCTACTATCTATACACCTCCTCTCGCCTCTCCTTCTCTGAAATTGTTACTAGCCTACTCGCTGTTGTCACCTTTCTCGATGTATTATCATCTGAACAGAATGTGCCTTACCCTAGAATTACCATATATAAGTTTTTTCTTTGCTTATTCAAACATGTATGTACAACAATCTCATGTTTGTCAATGTTAAAATACTTAGTGTTTTTAGTCTTTTATTCCAGTTTGTATAACATTAGCTTATTTTTACTGTATTATGGAGCTTTTCTCCCCTGGACTCTGTTGAAAAAGGGCTATGGCTCAGTCAGACATACCCGGTCAACAAATGTAAAATCAGATAAAATAAATAAATATTGTCATAAATATCTTATAGCCATTATTTAATAATGATATAGGTTAATATGAGGTACAGAGGTTTGGGGATTTGTTTTCCTTTAGGATTGGTGTTGTTAGATATTATGAATATAAGGCTGAAATTAATTCTGTTGTAAATATGCTGAAAGAAAATGTTTGCTTGAATATATGTATAGAGTTTAAAATGTGCATTCATACTATATGTATAACAGACAGGCTTCTCTTCACAGCATCAGAAAATTCCTAACAAAGCAATATTGGAAAGCAAACATTACATGATTTTCTCGTGTTTGCAGAACAAATATCTATTAACAGACATCCTTTTTTATAAATTCAGCAATACATGATGTTTTCCAGTAGGAACAGAACAGGCGTTTCCTTTCATTCTTCTGTTATTCTGATTGTGTGCATTTGTGCATTTTCACATCAGCAGAACTGCTGACAGGACAATAGATGTGACTTCCCACAGAAGGCCAGAAAACATACTAAGAGGAAATAACAATCTATGTGCGTGACTAGCACTCTATATAGCAATTGTAGTAATTCAGTTATGTGAGAGAAGGACAGAGAGAGGTATTTTGTAGAAGTCATCATTCATATCTGTAATGAAGGAAAACTTTGTAAATATATGCTACAAATCTGAAATACTACATGTGGTTTATTATAAAATAAGTTATTTGTAACTGTGCTTATAGCCGCAAAATATATTTCTTTATCAGTGTGCAATTTGAAAAGCTTGGTGCTTTAAACAGACTACAGATGGAGTCTTGCAAAGCTCTGTGTCTCTGATTCAGCAGTAAACAGCCAGCAAGACTGGGTGTCTTAAAAAGACTTTGGATCCAGCACAGCATTGGAGCAGAGCACGCAAATTAAAATACATTTTTCAATGGTGACCGTAACTAACGTTCCTAGCATGTATCCAAAAACAGGGGGAGTGAATGGGTAATGCCTTGTATAAGGTCACGCCTGTAAAAGCACAGTAACTAACGTTTATGTAAAGTACTTCAGATTTCTACAGTTTTCTACAGTTTGTAGCAAAAATACAGTTTAATAGATGTCTAAATCCAGTGAGACTGCATTGCAGGAAGGTAAGCAGTTCCATAAATTCTCCAGAAAAGGTACAAGACAAAGTTGTAAGACTGAAACTGCCAGTTTTGCTGTACCAACTTCACAAGTGACTACAGAAACTTTTGAACCATCTACAATAAAGCATCTTGGCCATCTGCCTCTCTGTTGACTGGTAAGAAAATGATTCTGTGTTACATACAGAATGAATGCCATAGAGGTAATAATAATAATAACAGAATGAAATGTTGTATATACAGCATATTAGCAAATGTAAAACCTTATTAGGGCAAGTTAATAGTAAGGCATTATGCAAATGGATTGCAAGTTGATAGTAAGGCATTATGCAAATGGATTAGAATATTTGACTGGTATCTGAAACAAAATCATGCGTGGTATAAAAAATGTTTATTGTGTGTACAATGTCATAAAAATACAGTGCATGCCACAAATATGTTGACATTATATTCAAATGTTAGCCAGTTTTGTTCTGTCACCAGATGTAAAAGGTTTATTTCAGAGTTGCAACAACAGTCAAATCAGTTACTGATATAACCTCTAGTACATTTTGTTACAATAAAATGTAATAAACTTCTAAAAGACAGACACAATGAGTTCAGGAAGCTTAGACAATTTATACATACATCTTTTCAAAAGTGCATAGGGGTTTTAGATTCAGCAGAACAGGTTACTGAAAAATATCAAAAAGACCAGGCAACATAACAGGAAACTCTTCAACAGCAGTTGTAGGATAAAGGAAATAAATTAGCTGAACTGACAGAGACTGGGGACTTCCTGCATACACAGCTAATCTGTGCAAAAGAAATATATTTTATAATATGTTTGTGTTTTGAAAATGGTTAAGTATACATGCTAAGATCTAATGTATAGACAAATCATTCTTGAATGTTTTACTTACTTTCAGTTAAAGCAAGACATTTATCAGTAGTACAGTATATAACTGCTATTCTAATAGCATAGTCAAAAGGTACACACCAGTTTTAGTGTATAAAAATTAAATAAAAATAGTTACACAAAACTGTTCTAGTGCATAAAAATCAAATGAAAATAGTTAATAAGAGTAAAGATTTAAAGTCACAACACTGACATACTTGTATAAAAATATACAGAAACAAGACAGACATGCATGCATGTTCTTTTCCTCTAGAGTACATTTGTTTACAATGCACAAAAGCAACAGGCAGACAACAGCAAATATAAATAATGTAAATATAAACGTGTTAGTTAAGCTAATATATATTTGTTTTTTACAATTTTATATAATTGTATAGTAACACCACCCCAAACAGTTAAAGTTCTGAATTTTAAAAGGAAATGAAATCACAGATGGTATTAGTCAAACAGTTTTTGTAAAATTAATGGCAGGGCAGTTAAATAAACAATACTGAAATCCATGTACGCTAATTGTAAAATAATGTCTATTTATGTAGTATAAATGCATAGTTATGCAAATCACAATCAGATTAAAGGAAAAATGCTAAAAAAATTAACTATAGTTTATAAAGTATAAAATGTTAGCTCAGACCTTCCTGGACTAGATGAACAGTTACAGGAAATGTTGGAAAGATAAGATAAACAACAAGACTGATTGCCAGACAAGTAGCTTGAGTTTTGCTAAAGCATTATTTTTATTAAAACATAATTATTAAAATGTTCACATGCAACACTATTTGGTAATTATAATAAAACATCACAGTTGTGCATATATGTCACTGATAATCTGTTTGCAAGTAAATGTTAAAAGAAAAAAAAAACTCAGTTGCATCAAGTACAGCCAGCAAACGGGCTATAGTATATATACAGTTCAAATCAATTGCGCAGAAGGGTATAAATACCTACTAGTGGTAATAAACAGCAAAAGCTTTATAAAATGACCAAATCAGACAAAAGTCCATAGTTTGTTAGTAACCTAATAAAATAAATGTATAACCAAAGTGTTGGGCTGACATACATTCTAAAGCAAATAAACAATAGGTTCATAGGTTCATACTAGGCTATCTGCCCTAGGGCATTTATAAGCCTAGCCAGAATGTGTTTGGCTTTCTCCACCCATTTTAAATTTATTTTGCTATGCCCTTTTTCGAGGTTAGTATACTGTGCCTCTGTCTAACAGTGACACAGAAGTGATACCTGGGGTAAACCTACGATCTCCCATCCACTCATCAAGATTCCTCTTGAAGAGAGTCAATGAGGGACTCTGCCTAACCTGGACTGGGATTTTATTCCAGAGTGAAGGGAGCCTCTGGGTTATGAATCTGTCCCTCCAGCATGTCCTATTTATTTCAGTGCTGAGGTTCAAGTCTCTCGGCATAGCTCGATGGGATTTGGATTTTCTGAGGTGCAGCATGTCCATTAATTCTGGGTTGGACATGGCTTTATCGTCGGGCACAGATCGCCTCTGAACAGGCGGTATGCCACTGAGTAGAGCTGGAGTTTCTTTAACCGGGCAGCATATGGCATCTGTTTGAGCCCTTTGATCCTCTTGGTGAGGTACTTTTGGGGTCTTTCCAGTTGCTGCAGGTATCTGGTAAGGTACATCCCAAAAGGGGCATTGTACTCAATTATGGGCCTGATGAGGGATGAGTAAAGAGGCACGATGACCTCCCCTGATCTAGATGTGAATCCCTTCATGATTAGGTGGGCTATATAAAATGTTTTTCTAACCACTTTGGCCACGTGGTTGTCAAATGAGAGCTTGATATCAACTTGGGTCCCCAGGTCCCTAATTACTTCTTCTGTACTTAATGGATTACCACCTATGTGGTAATTTGTGGGCACTTTGTTTTTGCCAAAGGGGATGACTATACACTTTTTGGCATTTATCTTGAGGCCATGGCTCTGGCACCAGTTGTCTGTTATATATGTATACTACAGGGGGAGGGGTACTTTCTCAGTTTTACACTGACTGTATAAGCAGTACTGAACAAGGGTCTAAAATAAAGCTACAGGAAGAAATATCTCATTCCTTCTTGACAATACTCTTTTAGGGGGAGGGAAAACAGGTATTAGTGTATTAGAAATACTGGTAAACTGGATTAAACCTGACAGGGTAAGATATTTTACAAGTTGTTAATAGCTATCATAATGGTTATTATTGTATTGTTTAGTATTAAATTGTATTTGCAACATGTTAAACTGCAAAGCTATACAAGAGGTGATTTAAAATTGCTTTATTATAGCTATATAAGAGAGAGTAAAGATATGTAAAAAAACTGAACAAGACTGGTCACTATTTTAATATGGTTTTGGCAAAACAATGTTGGTATAAAAAAGCAAGACTGTTTCTAATTGCTGAGTATGTAGTTTAAAATAACAGGACATATGCCTTTGTTGCCAATTCCACTAGATATTTCTAAAGAGACATAAACATTTTCTATGATTTTGCTTAATATTAATGTTATTAAATGTGTAAGATTAGACTAAATGTGCTTTATAGTCTTTGTATATACAAATGCAGAAGAATTCAGTACAAATGAAATTAATGTCTAGTAATGAATATGTGTGAAAAAACATGTTTTAAAAAAATGGGTCCAGGGTACCTACTAGATTGAAATGCATGAATAGCAAACAGTCTGTGTAAATACATACTGTACAGGATACATTGTAATAAGTTCAAAAGTAATTTGTCAAGTTGTAATATCACTTGTTTTACCCCAATTAGAGGAAAATTATATTAAAATATTGTACTCATACAGCTAATAGACTAATATGTACATAGTATATTTTAGTGTATAAATCATGTTTTTTTTTAATCCTCAAGTATTAAATATACTGAAATAATTGCATTCAAATATTTATTATCTAAGCCCAGTTCAGTACTTTACCAAGATGTTAATGGGCAGTTCAGAGACATGATCACAATGTTATGGTTAAAATAACATTAAAACTGTATATTTTCAGTAGTGTATAAATGCTTGCAGTAGCACATAGTTCTTGTCCTTTATAGATATTAGTCTATTTCTAATTCAACAGTTGCAAAGAGTTAATAAAAGAGATCTAAGTCATAAATTAAATTTTGTGATTGCAAAAGAATAAATTAATCAAGTTAAAAAATAAAATTAAAGCAGACACAGCTCATAACTAATAAAATATTTTCACAGAATGGTCTGAAAAAAAAGTTGTTAAATCTATTCAGTTTTGGTAATAATACTTAATATTATTGTATTAACTGTGTAAAATTGCATTTTGACTTGTATCAAAAGAAGACTAAAGGTTTTGTTTCTTAATGTGTTTTCTATATAATGTGATCAAAAAATACATATCAGTATAAAATGTTTTGAGTATGTTTAAAATAGAGGGAATTGTTAAATATTATGAATATAAGGCTGAAATAAATTCAGCAATACGTGATGTTTTTCCAGTAGGAACAGAACAGACATTTCCTTTCATTCTTCTGTTATTCTGATTGCGTGCATTTGTACATTTTCACATCAGCAGAACTGCTGACAGAACAATAGATGTGACTTCCCACAGAAGGCCAGAAAAACATACTAAGAGGAAATAACAATATATGTGCATGACTAGCACTGTATATAGCAATTGTAGTAATTCAGTTATGTGAGAGAAGGACAGAGAGAGGTGTTTCGTAGAAGTCATCATTCATATCTGTAATGAAGGAAACCTTTGTAAATATATGCTACAAATCTGACAGACTATGTGTGGTTTATTATAAAATAAGTTATTTGTAACTGTGCTTATAGCTGCAAAATATATTTCTTTATCAATTTGAAAGGCTTGGTGCTTTAAACAGACTACAGATGGAGTCATGCAAAGCTCTGTGTCTCTGATTCAGCAGTAAACAGCCAGCAAGACTGTGTGTCTTAAAAGACTTTGGATCCAGCAGAGCATAGGAGCAGAGCATAGGAGCAGAGCATGCAAATTAAAATAAATTTTTCAGGTGTGATTAAGAAATATCTCCAAGAAGGTGGTATTAAAGCTTGTGACTAAATTTCTAATAGAGTTTTATGGAAGAGGGATAGTATTTTTGAAGAAAAAAGTTTATATATTTCCATAATTATGCCATCTATACCTGGAACATTATTATTTTTACCCTCTTTTATTGTATCTGCAATTTCTTTGTAGGATATGGGTGCTTGGAGATCTAGTTTTAATTTTTCTGTTTTTTTTTATATTAGAACATTTTTCATCTAGATTTAATTGATCGATATGTATATTTTCTTTTTGGAAATGCTCCATATAGTGATTTCTATAGGCATCAAGAATGTCACCTATATGCGAGACATTTTTCCTTTCTTTTCATGGAAGATACTTTTAATGTTATTAGCTTTTGATTGTATTTTGATTCTTGTGGATAAATTATGTAGATATTTGGGAGAAGTGGCCAAGGTATTAATTTTTAGTTTTTCTAAAGTTTAAACTAGGTTTATGTGTTAGAATTTCATTGTATTTATTGTTTAATATGTCTACTTTCTTTTTCATCTCCAGATGAGTTTGATTTTGTTCAGCTTTTACTGACAAAAATTTGGATTGTAGATCTAATAATTCAGAATCCCATTCTCTGATTATTTTAATACCATGTTAGGGGTTTACAATATATGTAAGCTTTTAATGAGTCCCATATCATTATTTTATTAATCTCTGTGGTGTAATTAATATCTGAGAAGAACTGTAATTCAGATAATAGCCAGGGTTTGAACTCTTTCATTTTAGTTATATATGCTGGAAGTCTGGAGTTAAAGATTAATGGTCTGTACCCATTTTGAAGTTTTAGTATCAATGAATTGCGCTCTGAAAAGGGGCAAGGAGTGATTGAGAAATTAATGATTTTAGAGTATAAATCATGGGCAGCAAATATTTTGTCTATTCTAGTTTGGGTACCAACTCAGTGATCTTGATGGGAAAGCAATAAAGATTTATCTTCTTTAAATTTGAAAGTATCTACAAGATGAAATGATTCTACCCACTTTTTTAAAGCTTCCGATACAGCAGATGTATGCAGCAGTCTTTTATTTGTAGTTTCAGAAATATCAGATATACAGTTAAAATCTCCTTCTTATATTAAGTTACCTTTATAATTATTGGAAATGAAATCCAAGTGTTTTTTAACAGTTCCTGATCCAATGCCTGGGAACCAGTATAGATTGGCTAGAGTCCATATTCTGTTATTATATTTAACTATTACTAATGCCATAAGGCCTTCTTTATTTTCATACTTATAAATGATTTTTGGGTTAATCACATTTGTTTTCCATAAAACTTTTACCCCTTTTGTCTTTGTCTTATAAGTGGATTGTGCCAATATTGTATATTCCTTAGGATTCCATTTGTAATTGTCATTTGTTTTGAAATGAGTTTCTTGAAGGAAGACAATTTGTGCTTTGTTCAGTTTTAAATATTTCAGTAGATTTGATCTCTTGCTAGGATTGTTTAAGCCATTGGTATTTAAAGATAATAAAGTTAAATCCATCTTAGGTTATTTAGACTATGTTTTTTTTTGTTTTATTGTGACTATTAAATATTTTTCTCTGATAACTATAAAGTATATGTTTGAGCTTTTAAAGGAAATTATCAGTTTTATACTTTGAGTGTTTACCAATAAAGTAATGTTTTGGTCAGGCATACTAAAATGTTTTTGTGAAATAACAAATTTAAATTAATAAATGTTAACAAAACTAAGATCTGCATTAGCCAGAGTGTTTACCAATAAAGTAATGTTTTGATCAGGCATACTAAAAATGGTTTTGTGAAATAAATTTAAATTAATAAATGTTAACAAAACTAAGATCCACATTAGCCATGGAATGAAAATCATTCCTAATCTAATGGATAAACCTAAGTCCATCAGATTATCACTCATACCTTGACAATCCAGAACATCTGAGCTCCATAAATTGAATTATCATACGGAGAATATTTGTAATATGAATAAGCAATATTTATATTATTTTAAACAGATATAGTACTATTGTAGATTACACAGAATTCTAATACAATATAAATGTCTACTTATTGTATAAGCAGTTAATATTTACATGAAAGATAGATGAAAAGCTATTCAATCATAACAAAGTAGGATGTATCATATATAAAACCTCAGTAAAAGATTATAGCACACAGTTATTTAACATATTCACTCTTATTGATGAAGTCTTTCAAAACATATTACTTAATATAAATAGATGATAATATTTATACCTAATGTTTATAATACAATGTATTTTACTGGATATAACAGATATTATATTTCATTGTTTATCAGCATTTAAGTAATCATTTTGTTTGTTTCTAACTTACTTAAATCATTGAGTTTGTTTTGTGTAAACATTGATGAAAGTTAGTGCATTTTAATTATCAGTGCATCCCTCTTCCCCACCATTTCCTACACATAAGGATTTTTATATCTGTCATTTCTTATTATAAAATGAGTGAAATTATAGGTTAAAACAACAAATTCACTTATTGTGATTAATGATTGCAAGTTTCCTTTCCATATTCATAAATTGCCATTTTATGGCATATACTGAAAGTTTTTATATTTAAATGGCAACATTCTATTTTGTATAATCAGCAAAGGTTAAACTGAGTGATTATTGTCAATTTAATACTATTTGTTCAGAACGTGATTGTTACATTCTGTGACATTCCTAGTTCAGGCTTCTATTGTTTCCCTTGAACAACATTGTCAGTTTGATGTCATGTATAAAACTAACAGCTTAAGTATTATGTATGGTCAAGATGTGTTACAAAACCACAATTCAAGTTAAAGCAATTATATGACTTGTTATGCACATTTACCTATATGAGAAAATCATCATGTTTCCCCTTGATGTTCAATATAGTGTATGTCATTTATGACAAGTTAAAACAGCAATGTTATTATAGTCAAGCCCATGTTATTACACAGTCTATTAATTTAATACTATTTGTTCAAAATATGATTGTTACATTCTGTGACATTTCATGTTCAGGCTTCTATTGTTTCTCTTGAACAACTTTGTCAGTTTGATGTCATGTATAAAACATTAGTTACCTTGGTAACCACTTAAGTATTATATATGGGCAAGATGGGTTACAAAAACTACAATTCAAGTTAAAGCAATTACATGACTTGTTATGCATATTTACTTATATAAGAAAATCATCATGCTTTCACTTGACGTTCAATGTAGTGTATCATTTATGACAAGTTAAGACAGTAGTGTTTACACAAGCCCATGTTATTAAATCCTGTCTTTAATATCAAAATTCAGCACACTGCTTCATCTTATATGACGATTATATATTTTATGTCTAGATTTAAATCATACATTACATAACTAGTGTGTGTGTGTGTGTGTGTGTGTGTGTGTGCTTTATCAAGAATGAACTTAATGAAGTGTTGGGAGACCATCAATATGTGTACATGTTGTTTAAAACAGCCATTTTATTATATTTATATATATATTTTTTAAACCAAAAATGTCATTGCTGAGAATCATCTTGGTGGCTCCTTAGAGCTGTTAAGCATTATCGTCACTGTCTCCATTACCATAGCAACCTGAGAGCATCTGTTTCAGTTAATGTGTCTGTGTACTGCATACCAGAGGCTCACAACGCACCTGAAGCAAAGCTTCACTTCACTGCAACTTCAAGCCCAAATTCCCTCCCTTTCAGCAAGGCAGCAGCCAGGAAAAGAACAGAGAGCAAACAGATTAAAAAAAAAAAAAACTCCCAACAAGCCGCCAAAACAAGAGACAACACACTCCCCCAGCCCTCCCACCTCTCACTCAGCAGATGCACAAACAAACCACTCTCTGCCAAAATATCCCAAACCACAGCTCCATCCACCTCCCTCCCCTGAATCCAGGCCAAAACACCAAATGCCTCCCCCAATACACAAGCATCAGCAAACTTCGATAACAAGCCGCAACCCACAGCCGCCCGGAGATGAAAATGGCAACACACAACAGCCGCCAGACACAGCCACATCCACACACACCATGTCAGGCTCAATCAAACAGCACTCAAAGCCATGATACGTGCCATAATTGATATTAATTATGTCTAGACAGAACAATAATGACAATTGCACTAGCTGCCAGACATGGCTGCATCCATGCACACCACATCAGGACGGATCAAACAACACTCGAAGCCATGACGCCCACCATAATTGACACCAACCATGTCTAGACAGAAGAACAATGACATCTGCACCAGGTGCCAGACACAGCTGCATCCACGCATACCACATCAGGATCGATCAAACAGCACTCGCAGCCGTAATACCCACCATAACTGACATTAACTATATTTAGACAGAATAATGATGACATTTGTACTAAGAGCTTGCTACTATTGTTTAATCAGGAAATGCATGACATTTCAAAATCATACTTCAACTGAAAAAGGCATTAGTCTCCATGACAGCATTTTTTTTTCAAAACACTCGACTGTTACTGTTATTATATATGATGTTAATTTGTTACATTTGAGTCTGACATCTGATGAATGGTACCTTATTGAATTAGTTAATTAATTACTTAAATTATTATAAGTAAATCAATGAAAAATGAACAAGATAAGTATTCATTGAGTTCAAGTAGGGGAATAGAAACTTCTATGTTTGTATTATATGTTGCTTTGTTTGGCTTATATATAATGTAAATAGTAACACATCTTGACCTACCTTTGTTTGTGAAGAATTATTGGACTTTTTGAACATTCTGAATAAATCATCACTGTTTCTCAGTTGTTTAAGAAATCCTCCTTTTTTTAAATAAAAACAGATGACAAGTGATGTACCATATCAGTTGATACTTTGAGAGATTAAGAGTTATTTATTTATTTTTTTGGGACAGCTATCTTGGAATCATTTTTTGTTTCCTCTTTCTAGCATCAGTCCAAGGATTTGTTTCCTTTATTCTTTTAAGAGTAGGGGCCATCCATTCCATTTCTTCTGGGATAGACACTATGTTGTTGTTTTTGATAAATATAGTAGCTTCTTCTAAGTCATTAAAGGTTCTCATCTCATTGGCAAAAACTATTTTATCTTGGCTGGAAAGGCCAGCTGTGCTTTAATGTTGTTTTGTTTCAACAGTTTTACTATTGGCCAGATTTTTTCCTCTGTTCTAGTATTCTGGAAGAATAATCATTGTCAAACCTTATCAGGCTTTGATTGTATTTTAAGGGTGATTTTCTCCAAGCAGATTATAATATTAGTTCCTTGTCCAGAAATGAAAAAAATATATAACTATGGCTCTAGGTGGAGTATTTGTTGAGTTAGAAGCAGGTTTCCTCAGTGACCTTGGTCAAGGAAAAAAAGCACCTTGCACCTTGCAACAAATAGCGTAATAGTATTTAATAACCGCTTTCGTCAGAAGACTTCATCAGAATGAACACTGAACTCAACAATCTACTTTAAATAGCACAGCTAACAATCAGTTAAACAATTAAGAATGTTAATTAAAAAATCTCAGTTAAACAACCTCATTTCAATACTTTTATCAATACATAATTGATGATCTTTTAAAAAACATTTAATGTTAATAGCATTTATTGAATCAGTTATTGAAGTTTGTAAATCAGATTTGAGGGGGGGGGTGATTTTAAAAATTATGTAGAGCAAAGGGAAACATTGTAGCAAATCAGGTTAAAATCTGATAAATTTCCAGGCCTGAACGATGCTATTAACATTAAATGTTTTTTAAAAGATCGTAAGTTATGTATTGATAAAAGTATTGAAATGAGGTTGTTTAACTGAGATTTTTTAATTAACATTCTTAATTGTTTAATTGTTAGCTGTGCTATTTAAAGTAGATTGTTGAGTTCAATGTTCATTCTGATGAATTCTTCTGACGAAAGCGGTTATTAAATACTATTACGCTATTTGTTGCAAGGTGCAAGGTGATTTTTTTCCTCGACCAAGGTTACTGCTGTTTTGGTTACTTTGTGGTTTTTTATCTGGTCATTTCGTTTACTACCACCCCATGGCTGAGGAAGTCGATGAACAGTTATTAAACCTAACAATACATCCTACTCCAGGAGCTGACATAGGTAATACCAATAATTTGTTGGTTACCACTCTTATTGACATTCAAAACTTGCTAAAATTCTTAGTAGCAAGGGCTACTATATCACAGCCTGCGGCGAATGCCTCGAGTCCTATTGGTTCGTTTAAAGAAATGGATGCCGTCATCGAAATTGTAGAAGAATCCGGTCTTCTTAAAGATCAAGTGAAAGCAGCTGGTGTTTGTACCTCCCGCTCACACCAACGCAACGAGTATGGAGTAATACCACTACTGGATACTTTTACTAATCCTTTTGGCGAATATTCTGGGCATGTACAGTCCTTTTGCAGCGAAGAAATTAACAAAAAATGTGAACTTTTGACCAAATTACTGAAAAGGTATCGTTCCTTAGTTGTAGAAAATTGTTACTTTGAACGCTGCATTGAGTTACAAATTATGCCAAAAGGGCTGAGATTTTTTAAATGCCCTAACGGCGTTTCCATCGGAGATCCGATGTTTGAAACCTTGGTATCTTTCTTTAACGAAGCGGGGTTGTCTTTTTTAAAGTTATTAATAGATAACAATTCCACCAAAATGGGCTTCTTGAGAGAGGAAATTTGTCAAGTAGAGGCTCATATTAAAACTATGGTAACTGACAAAAATCAAGTCGAACTTTTTAATAAGTTGACCGAAGAGGTAGAAAGACATTCAGTGGAGGTTACCAACAGGAAACATCTTAAATTGATGCGGGACATTTCTTCTTATGAATTGAAGACCACTTACAATTTTTTTGCACCAGGCAATAAGGATAGTAATATTAAAGCACCAGTGTTTCATAATGTTAACAGGTGCAACTATAGTTCTGTTGTAACTGATAATGCCAGTAGCACTACATTTAACAACAAAAATGTGAAAAAAGTTCCGACAACTTTTTCTAAAACTACAGTTAATGTTTCTAGTAGTAAAGGTCCAGCGGTTGCTGAGAATGTTGACACTGTTACTGATACTGATCAACCTGATACTAATGTTTTAGAAAACCAAACAACCGACGAATGTATCGTTAAGGCAAAGACTGGTGGGGGTAGCATTAATTCTGCTACAGGTTTGACTTCATCATCTTCTTTTTTTGCCAAAAAAATTCCACCTGTCAAAAAGACTGTATTAACGAGGACCCGTACCTTTCTGGGGTCAAACTCATCAGGAGACGAGACCTAACATCACAGTTGGATGGTTTTGACATTATTAATTTAACAGATGTTACTTTCAATACTAATGAATTGAACGTGTTAAGGCTAGGCTTTAACTTCGTTCCTACAATTAAAGCTGATTTTAGTAAAACAGTTGTGGACATTAAAAAATATGCTAGAAAATTAAACCTTTGTTATTTAATGCATGACATTCCAGAAATAAATAAATCTTTGATTAAACCTTCCACTTACAATCCCCAGTTAACCCATACTATTAAAGTATTTGAAGAGGTATGTATACAAGAGCTTGACAATGTTTTGGCAAAGAATGTTAGAAGTACAAATAATTTAACATTTGAGGATAGAAAAGCTTTTAAACAGTTGCGTAACAAAAATCACACTTTAAGATTTATGAGAAGTGACAAGGGGGGCAATATTGTCATTATGACGCAAGATTCTTATAAAAAGAAAATATTAGAAATGTTGGACAACAAAGATGAATATGAAGTTGTTTCACTTTATGAAATAAATAAAAAACAATGGTTAATACATTCATATTTATACGAAGCTCTGATGTCCAATGAGATTAACCTAGATGTTTACGAATTTTGTGTTATAGATAAACCTAGGATAGGTGTTCTTTTCGGAATACCGAAAGTGCACAAAAATCTTTTAGATCCACCATTTAGACTGATAGTGTCTTCCCCACATTCTGTTACTGAAGGGATATCACTTGTTGTAGACGCTACCTTAGGGCCATTAGTTTCTAAACAGGAATCCTTTATTAAGGATTCCTGGTATTTTTTGAACAAACTAAAGAATTTTGCTGATAGTGATATATTTGATCCCAATATTCACATCATTTTCACTATGGACGTGGTTTCCTTATATACTTGCATTCCCCATGAAGAAGGGGTTGAGGCTATATGTAGTGTGTTAAGTAAAAATCAGCAATACAGTGTTGGTCAAATTTCTACAATTTGTAGATTTTTGGACATTTTGTTACACCACAATTATTTTTTATTTGGCCAAACTTATTATAGACAAAAAAGAGGAGTAGCTATGGGGTCGCCAGCAGCACCTTCTTATGCAAACTTAGTTATGTCTTGGTGGGAACAAGAGTTTCTTAGTCCCTTGAAGACCAAATTTCAAATTTTATTGTATTATAGGTTTGTTGATGATTTGATCTTCATTATTGAAGGAAACAAGGACACTGTAGAAAGTTTTCTTTCTGAAATCAATAGCTCTGGGAGCTTTCTAAAATTTACCCTGGGGGAATTTGGGGTAATGATTAATTTCTTGGACGCATCATTTTGGTGGGATACATTAGAACATAAGTTTAACAGCCAGATTTTTCAGAAAAAAACTTTTACCAACAGTTATCTTCTCTATCAAAGTGGACACCCAAGGCACATTATTAGAAATATACCAAAGGGACAGATCATCAGAGCTTGTCATATGACATCAAAGGAAGAAGATTTGTGTAGGGAAATAGAATTCATTCGGACTATGTCCATTGACAGAGGATACAGTAAACAGATGTTAGAAGATATAGTTAGTGAAGTTTTAAGTAAGAGACAAACACACTACCCAGCATTGTTAAATGTTAACACATCTAATAGTTCTATCTTTTCGATAGCTGGATTAAGTAAAACTTGTACCAATGACAATTTAGTTTGTTCCTTGGACATGAGCATTGACAGTATTACAATAAAACGCCTGCTTGAGAGAAATTGGAAAGTTATACAGGGAAATTCTGACATTTGCAAAGTTATAGGAAACAAACCTAATTTTGTTTTCAGAAACAATTTTAATATTAAAAAAGCTTTGGAGACAAATAGTAAATGGTTAGAACCAAATAAGATTATCAAAAAAAGGTATGTTTCCCTGTTACCAATGCAATATGTGTAGATATATTTCCCAAGGGCCTTTTATAGTTATAGATACCATAGACAGAACTTTTGAAGTGCCAGAATATGTTAATTGTTGCACTAAGGGTGTTATTTATATCAGTACTTGCAGCACCTACCCCGCTTTTTATGTGGGAATGACCACTAGGTGCCTAAAGACACATATCCGTGAACATGTTTATAGCATTAAATGTCAAGATAATACAAATGCTTTGTTTAAACATTCCTTGGTTTGTCACAATTTTAAGAAATTTTTATTTTCAGTTATTGAAGTTTGTAAATCAGATTTGAGGGGGGGGGTGATTTTAAAAATTATGTAGAGCAAAGGGAAACATTGTGGCAAATCAGGTTAAAATCTGATACATTTCCAGGCCTGAACGATGCTATTAACATTAAATGTTTTTTAAAAGATCGTAAATTATGTATTGATAAAAGTATTGAAATGAGGTTGTTTAACTGAGATTTTTTAATTAACATTCTTAATTGTTTAATTGATTGTTAGCTGTGCTATTTAAAGTAGATTGTTGAGTTCAGTGTTCATTCTGATGAAGTCTTCTGACGAAAGCGGTTATTAAATACTATTACGCTATTTGTTGCAAGGTGCAAGGTGCTTTTTTTCCTCGACCAAGGTTACTGCTGTTTTGGTTACTTTGTGGTTTTTTATCAGGTTTCCTCAGTGCTCTATGTGCCCTTTCAATCCCAAATGAAAGCCCATCTTTCAAGTCTAAAAATTCAGGAATCCAGGTTAAGAATGAAATAATATCTTCTCCTTCAGTGTTTTCAGGTAGACCAAAGATTTATTTATTTATTTATTTATTTATTTATTTCAGTTTGATTACTGGGGAGGTCCACTGGGCTTGGGGGCCCGTTTTCAGTGGAGGCCCATTTTCAGTGGAGGCCCAGGGAGAAAAGCTCCACAGGAAACAATAATTTTAATTACATGAAAAATTCAAATGCAATTACAAATAACAGGTTGCTACAAATAGCAAAAAATACTAACAATTTCTATTATGTTCAGGAGGAAAAAAAAACAGGCATATAGTATAAAAACAAGAATTTACTGTTTAGTTACCTGTGAAATCAATATTTTAAAAGAGGTTAGGAAGGTAAAGAGGTTAGCCTGGAGAGAAGGGGGGAGATAGCTTGAGAGGTGTGGGCTGAAGAGCGCAGTTGCACATCCTATTTTGATAGAGGTAAGAATGAAGTTGGATTTTTAAGTTATTTAGGTTGGTGCAGGAAACTAGAGATATTGGAGAAAAGGAGGATCTTAGTTTTGTTTGCATTTAGGAAGAGGTGATTTTGGAGCATGCAGTTTTCAGTGGTTGAAAAGGCACTTTGTGTTAGAGCTTGGAGCTCTGTTAGGTTAGAGGCGCAGCAGATCAAAGTGGAATCATCAGTGTATTGCACAATTGTGGTGTTGGGAATGCCTTTGTGGAAGTCTTTAATAAAGATATTGAATAGTAACGGGCCAAGTATGGAACCTTGAGGTACCCCGGTAGGGGTAGGAAGGAAAGTAGAGGTGGCTTGGCCCCATTCCACAGCTTGGGACTGGTTTTAAAGGTAGCTAGAGAACCAGGAAAGAGCTTTTTGGCTAAGGTTGAAATTAGAGATATGGTTTAGAAGGTGAGTGTGGGATATGGTGTCAAAAGCTTTGGATAAGTCTAGTAGAACGGAGGATACTATGTTACCAGAGTCACGTGCAGAATTGACAGAATGTAAGAAGGAGAGAAGGGCGGTGTCAGTACTGTGTCCTGGGCGGAAGGCGTGTTGGGTAGGAGAGAGTAGTTGGTGTTTGGTAAGGAATGGCAAGAGCTGCGGGTGGATGCATTTTTCAAGGGTTTTGGATATGGAGAGAGGATGGCTATGGGGCGGAAATTGGAGACATTACAATTTTTGCCACCTTTATGGAGAGGAAGAATGAAAGCAGAGCGCCATAGTTTAGGTACATAGGATTCAAGTAGAGACCTATTAATTAGGATACTGATAGGTAGAGCAATGGCGTCAGAAGCTATTTTTAGGAATGAGGATGGAATGCTGTCAGGGGCGTTGGAGCAAGGCTTTAGTTTATGGATCAGTTTCTTTATTAGGTCGGTGGATACAGGTTTGAGTTCGAAGCCCAGAAGCCCAATCACTCTTATACCTTATTACAACTCCCTAAGAGAGCTGCAGACCTGATGTTACTAAACATAAATATAAGAAGCATTACTAAAAACATCCACGACCTATACGCCAGTCTTTAGCTATATTCACTAGATGTTGTGCTACTAACTGAAAAAACATGGGTAAAAGCAGACATTACTAATAATGAAATCTTGACACCAGGTTATAATACCCTATGCAATAACAGAAAAAACATAAGAGGAGGTGGCATAGGAATACTATTTAAAAATCAACTTAATGTTGAGACTTTGGACCTAACCAACCCTACTTTTGACAATGCTGAAGTACTTATTACCAGACTAAAAATTAACCCCAAAAACTTATAAACATAACTGGATGCTACATCCCACCTGAAAGCAACATATCCACTCTGTAGAACTTACTGTACTGGGCCTCCAATCTACTGCCACATGAACCTATCATCATGGGGGATTTTAACATTGATTAGCTTACTTGTAACTCTCATAATCCCACTAATTATATTAACCACCACAGATTTACTCAAATCATCCAACCTCCTACAAGAACTGACAAGTCTTCAAAGAAATAGTCAGTCCTCGACTGGATATTCATAAATAAACCAACCCAATCCCTTCATTCTGGTTACCTACCAGATGGCCTGAGTGACCACCTACCAACATTTTTACTAAGACTTTGTACGTATCAGGCTAAACTTATTGTTTAACTTCATCATGACTGTAAAATTTGCAACTGGGAACCACTTAAACTACTCAACCATGAAGAAGCAGTTAATAACTTCAATTCTACCTTCTCAGACACCCTGAACTCATATGCTCCTTCCAGAACTATCAGAACTAAATCCAACTTTGATCCTTGGCTTAATAAAGAAACAAGATCACTGCTGAAAACCAGAGATAAAGCCTGGGACCAATGTCATAAAACTAGGTCCCAAGCCTCTAAGCAGTCATACTTACAGCTAAGAAATAAAACTAAGAAACTGGTCAAATTAGACAATACTAACAACTCTCAGAAGATACAAATGAAGCACCAAAACAACCCTTATAAGTCCTGGACAGCCATTAATGGCATACTCCTTCCAGGTAAATCTAGCACACCCTCCCCAACTACTATAAATTCCTCAGAGAATATAGCTACCAAATTCAATAAATACTTCAAAGAATCCATTCTAGCCCTATCTAGCACTTCCCCTCCTACAAGGAACCATCCAAGTCACATAACAGCAACAGCTCTACTTTGCAACCTATCTCTATGGACATGTTTAAAAACTACTTAAAAAGCTAAAACCCACAATATTAGCTGCAGATTCATAGTTTTTTATAGGTTCATACTAGGCTATCTGCTCTGGGGCATTTAAAAGCCTAGCCCGATTGTGTTTGGCTTACGCCACCTCTTGATTTGAGTATACTGTGCCCTTTTTAAAGTTTAGTTTACTGTGCCTCTGTCTAATAGTGACACGGAAGTAATCCCCGGGACAAACCTACGATCCCCCATCCACTCATCAAGATTCTTCTTGAAGAGAGTCAGTGAGGTGCTCTGCCTAACATGAATTGGAATTCTATTCCAGAGCAAAGGGAGCCTCTGGGTTATGAATCTGTCCCTCCAGCATGTTCTATTTATTTCTGTGCTGAGGTTCAAGTCCCTCGAGTGCGTGGCTCTAAGGGATTTAGATTTACTGAGGTGGAGCATGTCCATTAATTCTGGGTTGGACATAGCTTTATATGTCAGGCATAGATCGCCTCGAAGTAGGCGGTATGCAACTGAGTAGAGCTGGAGTTTTTAACCGAGCAGCATATGGCATCTGTTTGAGTCCCTTGATCCTCTTGGTGAGGTACTTTTGGGGTCTTTCTAATTGCTGCAGGTGTCGGGTAATGTACATCCCAAAGAGGGCATTGTATTCTATGATGGGCCTGATGAGGGATGAATAAAGGGGCACGATTACCTCTCTTGATCTAGATGTGAATCCTTTCATGATGAGGTGGGCTATGTAGAAGGTCTTTCTAACCACTTTGACAATGTGGTTGTCAAAGGAGAGATTGCTATCAACTTGGGTCCCCAGATCCCTAATTACTTTCTCTGTACTTAATGGGTTAACACCTATGTGGTAATTTATGGGCACATTGTTTTTGCCAAAGGGTATGACTATACACTTTTTGGCATTTAGCTTTAGACCATGGCTCTGGCACCAGTTATCCATCTCTGCGAGACCTTTTTGAAGGATGTTTGTGTCAGCTGGAGAGTCGATTATGGCACCCAGTTTGCAGTCATCTGCGAACTTGGTGAGCCATAGTCCTCCCACGTTGGCCTGTACCTCAGAAAAGTAAATACCGAACAAGAGAGTTCCCAGGACAGAACCTTGTGGGACACCACTTGTGACCGGTTTCGAGTCTGACATGGCTCCAGCAGCTTTGACTCTGTGGGTTCTGTCTTTGAGCCAGTTTGCGACACATCTTGTGACATAGGGGTTTATATTTAGGCTGGATAGCTTATCTATGATGCCCGAGTGGGGTATTGTGTCAAATGCCTTTGCGAGGTCCAGATAGGCTGTGTGGACTACCTTCCCTTCATCTATGGCCTTGGTGACTGTTTCAAAGAAGTCGACCAGGTTCAAAAGGCAGGATCTGCCCTTGACGAAGCCAAATTGGGTAGGATCTAGTGTCTGTAGATCCCCAATGTCTTTGTTTATGAGTTCCATGATGATCCTCTCCATAGCCTTGCATACTAGGCTAGTCAGGCTTATGGGGCGATAGTTTCCAGGGTCCGCAGAGGTGCCACCTTTGTGGAGTGGGACCACTGTTGCTGTATGCCATTCTTTGGGCACATATCCTCTAGTGATGCTGAGATTGTACAGCAGTTTTACTTGAGGGATTAGTTCTTCTTGGAGTTCATGTAGGACACAACCCGGGACGCCATCTGGTCCCATGGAAGCAGAGTTTTTTGCTTTGGAGAGGGCGGTCTTCACCTGAGCATCAGAGATGTTTGGGAGGCTGCACTCTGCCGGGATAGATACTTGCTCTTTTGGGGGGGGGGGGTGGAGAAGTTTGCACTGAACCTGTCTGCCAGGATATTGGTGATGTCTGTGGGTTCTGTGTATTTTTTGTCATTTAGAATCAACTCAGAACAAGTCTGGGAGTTGCATCCCAGGTTCCTAACATAACTGAAAAAAGCCTTATGATTGTCTTTAGTGTCCTGTGCAATGTTTCTCTCGAAGCTGGCCTTGGAGGATTTTATGAGGGATCGTAATTTTTTGCTAGTACAGATCAGAGATGCCTTCCCTTTTAGGGATTTTGCTCTATCATGTAGTAGCTTCCGCCTTCTGTTGTACAGTTTATTTATGGCTGGGGTCCACCAGACTGGACGCCTGCCTTTGGATGATTGGGTCTTGATTTTGTTTGGGATAGCATGATCCATGCATTCCTGGAGATGTCCGTAGAATGCGTTTATATAGGATTCTGCAGTTTGGGCCATAGTTTCCACTGGCCCTGGGGCCTTGAAGGATTCCACTTCAGTTTTGAGAAGTGTGAAGTTTGCTTTTGAGAAGTTTTTCACTGTGGTTTTCTAGGCTGGGGGTGGGGTCGGGATGTGGATATCCAGTGAAATTAATTTATGGTCTGATCTTACCAATGAGGGATATACTTCTGGTATGGAGCATAGAGTTCCCATGTTGGTAATGATCAGGTCTAGTATGTTTTCCCCTCTTGTGGGAGTGGTGACTAGTTGTTCCATAGCATTTGAGTTTATAAATTCCAGGAACCTTTGGGCTAAGGTGCTAGGGCTTGAGTAATGCTCCCAGTCTATGTTTGGGTAGTTAAAGTCACCCAATATAATGGTGTTCGGAGAGATCTTAGTGTTCTCCAATGTTTTCAGGAAAGCCAAGTGGGATTCCTGACTTTGAGAGGGTGGTCTGTAGTATGCTATAAACTGAAAAGCAGTCTTGCCCACTGTCAGTTGCACATGGATGGTCTCCGATACTTCGTGCACTGCCACTAACCTGGAGGTGTGGATATCCTTGATAAATATGGAAACTCCCCCTCCTTTGTGGTTCAGTCTGGGTTTTGGGGCCGAAAAGCATGAAAAAAATTATTGATTTTTGTTTTTAATATTATATATATAACTGAATATGAAATGATTGTATGTTTTATATATCACCTATATCTTATTATATAATAGATACAGTGTAGATTGTAGGTAGTTATTTAGTACACTTTATACCAACAAATATAGTGAGATATATATATATTTTACATATTTTACATATTTTACATATTTAATTGCTACACTAATTGTTTTTTGGCGCCAAAAGTGCTTTAAATATGGTACAATTATTGTGAGCATTGGTTCTGATGAAATCTGGGGTTGACCAGATGAAAGCGCTTAACCATCTGTAACAGAGTCTTGTTTGGTGTTTTATATGGTGTATATTTATTAAACTGGATTCATTGATAACGCTGTGGAATTATCTTTGTTCGAGTCTCTGGATCTGATTTGGGCTGTTCGAGTGTTCAGTTGGCAGAGTCTTTTTCTTTTAGATAAACTACCAACAGATTTTATGAGAATTGCTGCTGATGCAATCACCTACCCAGTAGCCATTCTTATTAACAGATCCATATCTGAAAATCTAGTCCCTGATATCTGAAAAATTTCCCATATTATTCCACTACATAAAGGAGGTAATTCAAAAGAAGTGACAAATTATTGCCCTATTGCTATTCATCCCCATCTAGCCAAAATCCTAGAGAGATGTACACATACACAAATCATGCAATATCTAAACACTCATAAACCTCTGTCAAATATCCAACATGGCTTCCGGCCTTTTCATAGTACCACTATGGCTCTAATGTATTTCACGAATACAGTAAACACCTATAGAAACCATGGGAGATTTGTATCTGCGATCTTTCTTGACCTTTCTAAGGCCTTCGACATGGTCACACACAGTAAACTTGTTAATTTCTTTCTGATCTAAACTTCTCTATTGCCTGGCTCCAAAGCTATTTTTCAGGTTGGCGGCAAGAAGTTCAGTGGTGGCAGGACCTTTCCTCGCTACTTCCAGTCACTCTAGGAGTCCCCCAAGGCTCCAAACTTCTTCTCTTCCTGCTTACAAGATGCATATCAGCTACTGTACCGTTTCATATCATGTCCAAGAATAAAACATTATATTTCCTGTCACTCACACCAAACTACTCGGGGTAGAGATTGATTGTAATATGAAATTTTATATCCACATCTTTCATACTATAAAGAAGGTTCACAAAAAACTGTGTGCTCTATATAGAAATAAACACTGTGTGCTCTATATAGAAATAAACAATTTCTTACAAAAAAACACTAAGGCCACAATTGCACGTACGCACCTCATCTCAACACTTCTCTATGCTTCTTCACTTCTTACTAATCTTAGAAAGATATAGCAAAACTCATTTTCTGTTACAACAAAATTGTCAGGTTTGCCACAGATTCTCCTTATAGGGCACATCACTGTATACCCCTAAAGCAGCTTAACTGGCTAGAACTACCTCAGCTCCTCCTCTACAACAAACTTTTGCTAGCCCATGAAATTCTGTATCATCCTGGGAAAACCCCAGCACTACAAAATCTACTGCATCCCTACACCAGTAATAGGGTTTTACACTCTAGTAATAAACTGCACCTAGATGTAACTAAAGCCAGTAGTACAGCTGGGGTATCCCTTTTCTTGAATTTTATAGCTAAAAAATGGAATACTCTGCCCACCAACATATCATCTACATCCTCCTTAATAAAATTAAAAAAATACTAAAAGCTCACTTAGCTGATGCATGGCTCTGTTCATGTGCCAGTTCTGGCTACTCCATACCCTTAACCTCATACAATATCCACCCATTTTTTTCCTACAACTCTACTGCAAACTTACTAGCCAGTAAATTGGTTACTTTCTTTCTCTCCTTCCTCTCTCATCATCATCATAGTGTAGGTCACACTTCTCCCCTTGTGCAAACAAACAGGATTTGTGTAATGCCACTAGTTTGGTTCTCTGACATATGATATATTGGAATTGTTCTATATCGCTCTGACATGTAATATATCGGAACTGTTCTAGATGTTCTCACACTTTTTGTATCATGATGTTTTATTCTTACCTGTAAATTGTACATATTAGTATCTGTGTATAATTTATGTGTATCCTTCATGTTATTCTATATCATCATTTTATTAAACTTTGTACTGTTTCCTAAATGTGGAGCTTTTCTCTCTGGGCCTCTACTGAAAAAGGACTTGTGTCCAGTCAGACTTTCCTTGTAACCAAATGTAAAACAAACATGCATTAGTACATTATATTTTCAGCTTTACCATATTATTTGGCTTGATGTTCTTACTCACAGTATGAAATGTATTTCTATTGTGATAAATCAACAGTTTATTTTCCTTTAGGTGTGCTAACAACTCGTATTGCTTCAAAAGGGTCTATATTAAAAGCATAAATGTTCACAAACATGAATACAATTACATCAACATATAAATGTCGAAGTACAAGAGCGAAAGACGTAAACAGCGAAAATCAGAATGCCGAACGTATTTCTTTGGCCAGCAGGGTGATCGTGGGGAAGAAGAAATATATCCTTTTCCCCACTGTAGTGCGATCTTGGAGTTGGTATATTTAAGTAGGGGGGTGTGGGGGGTGCAGCCCCCCTGAAAAAGTGTGTTTATTGAAGTTTGTTTACTTAGGCTTTCTTTATCTGTATGGTGCTGTTGTTTTCTGAAATACATTCGGCGTTCTGATTTTCGCTGTTTATGTCTTTCACTCTTGTACTTCGACGTTTATGTGTCAATGTACTTGTATTCGCGTGTGTGAACGTTCATACTTTTACTATAGACCCGCTTCAAAGTGCTTACTCATACACTCCAATTCTCTTTGAGATGATTTTAATCGATGACATACCTGTTCTTGCCAGTAGGCTAGGTGAAAGCTGAAAAAAATCTGTATGGCATGGTTCACTTACCAGTTAAGAAATAATTGCAAAGAAAATATGACACTCAAACCTGACTGAAAAATAGAACACTTAAAACATAATTTCTTGATAGAAATCACACTGGGTCTACGTTTAGTCCTAAATGGAGTACTGTCTGTGTGCAGTCCACATGCTTCTTAATATCCACATGAGTTGTCACTGGAATCTCTAGATGTTTATCATACTGATCACTGCTGCAGTAACCTTAGCTATTTGGGTTATATCCTGCCAAAGATTTAGCAGCCAATTTCATAGCTGGCCAGCTTGAAAAGCTTCAGGACAACTTCCACAAGCCCAAGCTGTCAGGCAGCTTAAACTGGCAGACTAAAAGACAAGTTTGGGCGTGAAGCCCTTCTGAGCTTTAATGTCATCGATGAGTACGCTCCTCTGAGGCTTTTAAGGATTGAAAGTCAAGTCATGCTTTCCTTTGCTGGGCAGTTAAGTTCCCCTTGGGGGAAAAAACTTCCATGTTCTTAATTTTGCTGATGTTTTATTTCTTTCCTCTTCAGAAAAGTTATTCTAAAGCTAGGAGTGTTGTGTTTTAACAGACTGTCTCTAGACAGCACTCATTTTTTTTGTCATTTTAAAAGTGATGTAATGTAACTGAAACATTTTTTGTGGACAAATTCTGCTTATTTTACTTTTGTGTGGTTGGAATAGTGTTTCAAAGTGCTTATTTTGTGTTTTTCTGTCAAAAAAGAAACTTTTGTTAACTGGTAGTGTTTACCTGCAATTGCCGCTTGTCACAATTCGGCCTACTGATCCTTGTTATAAAACAATTTCTTGTAACAGAAAGAGGAATTTCCTCTTTTCTTGAAGAGATTCAAGATTCTGAATCTGAACAGGAAGATGCAGGGATGGATACAGAGTTTTATCTTCAGATTTCCGATTCAGACTCAGAGGAGAGCTCAGTGTCTGAATCTCCCTGTGGGGAGGGGGGTTCTTTCTCTGAAACTATTGCTAAAATGTGCCAGTGTTTTCAGTGGGAGAACACTGAGGGTTTGGGCTGTCAGAAAATACTAAGAGTTGTGGCAGAAACGTTTTTTCCAGACTCTACACCCATTCCTCCTGCTCTGTCTGCTTCACAGGATGTGTGTGTTACTGCCTGAAATTGTCCAGATAGTCAGCCAGCCATCGCTAAATACTAAGAGTTGTGGCAGAAACTTTTTTTCCAGACTCTACACCCATTCCTCCTGCTCTGTCTGCTTCACAGGATGTGTGTGTTACTGCCTGAAATTGTCCAGATAGTCAGCCAGCCATCGCTAAATACTAAGAGTTGTGGCAGAAACTTTTTTTCCAGACTCTACACCCATTCCTCCTGCTCTGTCTGCTTCACAGGATGTGTGTGTTACTGCCTGAAATTGTCCAGATAGTCAGCCAGCCATCGCTAAATACTAAGAGTTGTGGCAGAAACTTTTTTTCCAGACTCTACACCCATTCCTCCTGCTCTGTCTGCTTCACAGGATGTGTGTGTTACTGCCTGAAATTGTCCAGATAGTCAGCCAGCCATAGCTAAATACTAAGAGTTGTGGCAGAAACTTTTTTTCCAGACTCTACACCCATTCCTCCTGCTCTGTCTGCTTCACAGGATGTGTGTGTTACTGCCTGAAATTGTCCAGATAGTCAGCCAGCCATCGCTAAATACTAAGAGTTGTGGCAGAAACTTTTTTTCCAGACTCTACACCCATTCCTCCTGTTCTGTCTGCTTCACAGGATGTGTTACTGCCTGAAATTGTCCAGATAGTCAGCCAGCCATCGCTAAAAAAGGCAGATATGATGCATAAAGTTCATCAGTCTTTTACATATTTATACATTATTCCCAAATGTGACCCTATAGCTATAGCTTTAGTTTATCCCACTGCTGCTAAGCAATTATTTTATTCCAATCCTGCTGTTTTTGATAAGGATGGGAAATTATTGAAAAGCACGGGGAAAGAAATATATACTTCTGCAACTATTTGTTTGTGTCTTTCAGCTTTTTCCGGTTCGCCACAGCGGAACTCCGGTCCGCTAATGATTGGCAGTAGAATTTTACGTACTGGCTTGCTGGGCCTAACGCACAACCTTCAATGAAGGAACGCCCATTCACGCATGTCGCTACACAGAAGATGCTCTAACTGAGAATCGAACGGGCAACTTCTAACTGTGAGGCGACAACGCTACCGCAGCAACTATGATTTTCAGAATTTTGAATTGTCAAGCTGATATGTTAAAGTTCTTCTTCTGACAAATTATGAAAGTATGAGGAATGCTATGTCTGCATTATCTTCTTGTGGGGAAAAATCCTCCTTAAGAATTGCACAGATCACTAGTTATTGTTAGAAATGTGTGCATGACTATGTTGGAATATGTTGAAAAAGAATTGCGCAAACTGGGTCCAAACAAAGCACAGGGAGGAGATAGAATTAGTAATAATGACATGAGAACACCTCAACAAGAACTTACAGTACCACTATATCTATTATTTACTGGGTTGTATAAATATGAGGAGATTTCTCAACTTTGGAGACATGCACTTGTTAAACGTGTCTTTAAGAGAAAGGGGAGTAGGACTAACCCAGAGTCATACTTAAGTCTACTTTCATGTTGTGGAAAAATAATATAGAAGGTAATATTGGTACGTTATTGTCAGAATTAGAAAGGTGGGACTTGAAACCATATATCAGCATGTATATGTTGAAAATAGATTTACTGCCACCTATAAAATGATGTTCTATAAAAACATAATAACAGCTATGAATGAAAAAATTGTGCTGTGATGTAATTTATATAAATTTAACTTCAGCATTTGACAGGGTCATTCACAAAATGCTGATCTATAAACTAGAACAACTAGGTATTGATTTACTCTTTATAAGATGGATAGCTGCATGGCTTACAAATAGCACATGGCAAATATACAGCAATTGGAGAGGTGAAATTCTTGGTTACAGTCATGGTGTCTCACAGGGCTCTGTCCTAGGCCTTTACTTGTTTAGATTGCATCTTTCAGGCCTATCTTTTTCATTCAATGTGTTTTACAGTCTGTATGCAGGTGACCTGAAACTGAGTAAACTGATTACATGTGTTACAGATAGGACATATCTGCAAAAGTACTTGACTAAATTGACCATTTGAGCACAGGAGAATAATATGCTGATAAATACATCAAAAACTAAGCATATGAGAATTGGGAGACATAAATTGAAAGGTGAATATTTAAAACAGCACACAGTGATTGAAACTGTAGATTCATTTAAGGACCTGGGTATATGGATAGATCCAGCTTTTAGTTTTTCTAATCTTATCAACCAATTAGTTAATGATAGTTCTAGAACTATATGTTGTATAAGAAGCTTTATAAAGTCTAGGAAATCAAAAATGATGAAGTCATTGTTAATTACATTACATTCAAACTTGAATATGGAATAACAACATGGAAAGCTTTTAAGTAAACAAACATAAGTAAACTGACTGGAAGAGTACAGCAGAAATATACCAAGGGCATCCATGGATGTGAAAATTTAAGTTATTATGAATGACTAAAATATCTGAACTTGTACAATGTCTCATACAGATAGTTAAGAGGAGATATTATTCAGGTATATAAGACATTTAGAGACAAATACCTCTGGGAATTTTTGGGGTTATCAAAAGGTACTAAAGAATCATCAGATAACCCATGTAGAAGATTCTACAGGAATGAGACGTGTACTAACTGGTCTTCTGAGAGAGCAGCTGATGCATGGAGCAGACTACCAAAGTACATTAAAGCAAGCACTAGTTTAGATATTTTTAAGAACAACCTGGACACCTGTTATGAGAACAACTGTTTTTGGTATATTGACAGACTAGAAGGGCATTAATGCTTGTGCTTGAAATATCTGTATGTATGTATGTATGCATACATGTATGTATGTATGTATGTATGTACGTATAAATGTATGTGGATACTTCTTCCAGGGTTACGACCACTGACACTGTTTTGAGGAGGTTTGCATTCTCAGAACTTGCCAGATGATGTTAAAAATGAGATCTTAAAATGTTCCTTAGAGAGAGAGAGATTTAATGTTTGGCTCCTGTGCTGCAGAGGTGATCAAAAATGCGATGAAAGGGGCAAGCTGAGCCAGGGAACTTCTAAGATGTTTCATCATTCCTTTTCCAAATTTTCCACAGGATTTTCTATCTTCTCATCCAAGCTTAGCAAAAAAAAAAAAAGAATAAACAGTTTCAGCAAAATACAGGTTAAAAGATGGGGGATCCAAAAAGAAGTCTCAAACCTCCCAAAACCAACAAGTGTGAATGTCTTTTCAAGAGAACCTGTGATCCCTTCCCACCCAGGCCCCTTTTTTTCTTCATAGTCTGAATCTCCATTTTTCTCTTTGACAACAGATAGTTTCAGACAAATGGGCTCTGAAAATCATTCATGAAGGTTACAGACAGCAGTGGAAGGAAATTCTTCCTTTCCAGGGAGTCATTCCACACCTTCCAGATCAGGATCTTATGTTTCCACTGGTTCTTCATCACATGCTGTTCCAATGATTGATAGAACCAGTTCTTCTTCACAGGTGGGGGTGGGTTTTTATTCAAGAATGTTCCTAGTGCCAAAGAAAGAAAATGTTTTGGAGATCAGTTCAGGACCTTTCTTTCCTAAACCTGTTTACAGTAGTGCCCAAATTCAAACTCATGTCACTTCAAAATCTGTTACCTCTTCTTCCTCTTTCAAGTTTCCTGGCAGCATTAGGGTTGGGAGGGTGGCCTAATGGTTAAAGTGTTTGCCTTACAAACACAAGGTGCAGGGTTTGAGTCTCGCAAGGGATAACTGGCTAAGCTTAAAATGGCTTGCAAGGGCAGTTAGCTTAGTACTAACCTATAAACCATTAGACTTAAAATATGCTTATCTTCACATCCCTATCCATCTAGACTTCAAACATTTCTTAAATCACTCAAGCCTAAAACACCTTTTTATAAACTTCCATTTCACACTCATACTGCCGTATGTTGTCGAGAACTTTTTGGGTCTGACTTCCTAAACTAAGTGACTTGCCATTTAATAATAGGCAGTATTACAAAGGGCAAGGAGTTATTAACAAAATGACACTAAGACTGTTAGTCTAGGATGTCCTGCAGTGGAAAAATCAATCTTTGTTTACCATTTATTATTCATATTTTCATAACTGGCAGACCTACATTTTATTGAGGTGTATGGTGTGAAATACCAATGTGGAAGACAGGGCAATTCATTGTCAATGCTAGTTTATACCACACTATACTGGAAATGATGGTAGTTGTTTGCTAGTAATTATGAAAATAACCAATATTTCCATATGTGCTTATTACTTAAAAAGTGATTTACAAACTGTTGCATGACATTAAGTGAATCCTTAGATGTTGAAGAAAACTGTCTTTGATATCTGAACTGTAAGTTACACATCTTTGATATCCAGTATTGTTTATCTTTCTAATTATGCAATTAAGTATATGTTTTTTATTTCTTAAAATATGTCAATAAACATACACTTACAGACAAGGGAGCCCGCAGGATTTTTTGCAGGGGGGTGCAAACCTAGAGCCCCGCCCACGGAGCCCCACCCCCCTCCACTCACGGAGCCCCACCCCCTCCACCCACGGAGCCCCACCCCCTCCACCCATGGAGCCTCACCCCCACACAGCCATTACAGGGTCCCATTACTTGGCTATTTCTCTCCTGTTGCCATAAACACTGTTCAAAATTCTCAGTGTGCATACTGTCTTATGCTTTACTTCTACAATGATTACAGTTATCTAGATTTAATTAGGAATCCATGATAAGTTTTTTTACATACCCCATTTACATTGCAACTAACTCAAGGGAACTTTCAGCTGGCAGCCCTTTTGAATTCTGATCAAGAAGGCTTGGCTGTTCAGTTCTCTATACTGGAATAATTTCTCATTCATTGCTAATAATCATTTTTATTTACTTGGGTACTAACAGAGTTTTACTTTTTACCTACCATAAAGACAAGATATTTGTTTTACCTCAAAATACTTCCCCTTGTTTTATTTATTTATTTGTAAGTGACTTAGAAACAACTACTGGGGAATAGTGTTCATTAGCTCAGTATTTTTCATGTAGAGTCCCATGAGCCTGTTCAGATTATACAGATTTAAACAGATTAGTTTATAACACTAGTGTTCTTCGGCTTCCAAGATTAGCTCTCAGTAACATAAGTTACTGTTTAAATAAAAGCTGGCATTCTGTGCTCTGAATGCACGACACGTTATAGCTGTATTTAACTTAAACTGTGTGCATTCACTAAATTATGTATATCTGTTAATTAATACTTAATCAAGCATTTCTTCATAATCCTAACATTGACATAGTTGCAAATCACTTCATCTTTTTATTGATAATTCCAGTAGCCCTACTATATGCACATTATTAATTATTTTTTCAAGGTTAGTTTTATTGAGTGGGCAAGGGAAACGCTGGGTGTTTTCTGATTTTGTGTGGTTGACCCTTAGTTATATGAAACTGGGTCTGCATTATCACTGATGTGAACAACTTCATTATATGCTCAACTAAAAGCTTTAGACCTTTTTTCTTGACACAGCCATTACAGTATCCTTCCTGTTACTGTGATAAGCAAGAGTAGCCATGCATAAGAAGTATACATATGATTATGCACGATTATAATATATACAGATTGTATTAATTCTAATATAAAATAATTTAATTATATCCCTTCTATAATACAGCACCACTTGTTAGACTGTTTTAAATTTATAGTTTCGAATGTTTATCCAGCAAGCAATGAAACAAAACATATGAGCCAATAATGAAACTGCCCAATTCAAAACATTTCAACCATAAAAGGCCACTTAAACTTTTGTCATTACAATCCATCAATGTCAGTCAGTATGCGCAATCTCTGCAGAAGTAAAAGTCATCTGAATAATTCCACATTATAGAGATCTGAAACTAATGAAGAGGTTGTTGCTAGAAAACAACTTTATATTTCAGCATTTCATCAACAAATTCAGTGCCTGCTGCCCTTGAAGAATACATTGCCTATGTTACATTAAAAATGGTAAGCTGGTATATTTGCAATACAGAATGGGTGGTAAGCTGAAAAACAAGTTCATAGTTATTAGGCATCTCATCCAAAGGAGGACATAGCCAGGATTGCAGCACTCCACCCCCTTAAAATACAAATCTACATGTTGTGGGAGTAGAACCTATAGCCCTCTGCATCAAGATGCAAGTAAGCTATCTGCTGTACTACTAACACTACTTTAAAATTCTATACCACAATAATGATACCATTTGCTAAACAAAACAGTTGCACATTTTAAGCAGACTTAGCATGAGCAGCAGTAAACTTCTCTTCCCTTGAAGCTCACAATTCCTTGAAAATACACTTGAAAATAAATTCCACCTGCTAACTCTAAATAGGACATTTCACTTTCTCTCACACACCTCAACCTCTGCAAGAAATCTGGACAAAGCCCAACATAAATAGGGACAGATTATAAATATTGCTCTCATGAACTTAGAACATTGCTAGAATAACAGGATTTATGTTAGTATGCATTTTATATGATGGACAGAAGAAAGGTTGGTATATTGTGTGTGCGAGAGACCAGATGGAAGGGGAGTAAGGCTAGCTGTATCGGAGGTGGGTTCAAATTGTTTTATCATGGTGTGGATGGGAGGAGAAATGGCGTAGGAGTTATCCTGAAGGAACAGTATGCTAAGAGTGTTTTGGAGTTGAAAAGAGTGTTGGATAGAGTGATGTTTATGAAGCTGGAAATTGATGGTGTAATGATGAACGTTGTTAGTGCATATGCTCCACAAGTTGGGTGTGCGATGGATGAGAAAGAAAAATGTTGGAGTGACTTGGATGAAGTGGTGATGACTGTACCCAAGGGTGAGAGAGTGGTGATTGGAGCAGATTTCAATGGGCATGTTGGTGAAGGGAACAGAGGAGTGGATGACGAAGTGATGGGTAGGTATGGTGTTAAACAAAGGAATGCAGAAGGTCAGATGGTAGTGGATTTTGCAAAAAGGATGGGCATAGCTGTGGTGAATACGTATTTTAACAAGAGGGAGGAGCATAGGTGACATACCAGAGTGGAGGAAGATGCACACAGGTGGATTATATCTTATGTAGGAGGGCCAGTTTGAAGGAGATTGGAGACTGTAAAGTGGTGACCGGGGAAAGTGTAGTTAGGCAGCATAGGATGGTAATTTGTAGGATGACGAGGAAGAAGAGGAGGAGGAGTGTGAGGGCAGCACCAAGGATCAAATGGTAGAAATTGAAAAAGGGTAATTGTGAGGTGAAGTTCAGGGATGAGTTAAGACAGGCACTGGGTGGCAGTGAAGAGTTACCAAATAGCTGGGTAACTACAGCAGAGCTAGTAAGGGAGATGGCTAGAAAGGTGCTTGGTATGACATCTGGACAGAAGAAAGATGATAAGGAGACATGGTGGTGGAATGAGGAAGTACAGGAGAGTATACGGAGAAAGAGGTTTGCAAAGAAGAAGTCAGATTGTCAGACAAATGAAGAAAGTAGACAGGAGTATAAGGAGATGAGGTGCATAGCAAAGAGAGAGGTGGGGAACGCTAAGAATAAGGCATATGAAGAGTTGTATGAAAGGTTGAACACTAAGGAGGGAGAAAAGGACCTTTACCGATTGGTTAGACAGAGGGACCAAGCTAGGAAAGATGTGCAGCAGGTAAAGGTGATAAAGGATAATGAGGGAAACATACTCATAAGTGAGGAGAGTGTGTTGACGAGATGGAAAGAGTACTTTGAGGGGTTGATGAATGAAGAGAATGAGAGGGAGAGAAGGTTGGATGATGTGGGGATAGTGAATCATAAAGTACAATGGTTAGCAAGGAGGAAGTAAGAATAGCTATGTAGAGGATGAAGAATGGAAAGGCTGTTGGTCCAGATGACATACCTGTGGATGCATGGAGGTGTTTATGTGAAATGGCAGTGGAGTTTTTAACTACAGATTGTTTAATGAAATCTTGGAAAGTGAGAGGATGCCCAAGGAATGGAGAAAGTGTTTTGGTACCGATTTTTAAGAATAAGGGTGATCTGCAGATCTGTAGTAACTACAGAGGGATTAAATTGATCAGTCACAGCATGAAGTTATGGGAAAGAGTAGTGGAAGCTAGGTTAAGAAGGGACATGATGATTAGTGATCAGCAGTATGGTTTCATGCCGGGAAAAAGCACTACAGATGTGATGTTTGCTCTGAGAGTGTTGATGGAGAAGTACAGAGAAGGTCAGGAGGAGTTGCATTGTGTTTTTGTAGACTTAGAGAAAGCATATGACAGGGTGCCTAGATAGGAGTTGTGGTACTGTATGAGGAAGTCAGGAGTGTCAGAGAAGTATGTAAGAGTGGTACAGGATATGTATGAGGGTAGTGTGACAGTGGTGAGGTCTGCGGTGGGAGTGACAGATGCATTTAAGGTGGAGGTGGGGTTACATCAAGGATCAGCTCTGAGCCCTTTCTTATTTGCAATGGGGAAGGACAGGTTGACAAATGAGATCAGACAGGAGTCCCAGTGGACTGTGGACTATGATGTTTGCAGAGGACATTGTGATCTGTAGTGAGAGTAGGGAACAGGTGGAGGAGACCCTGGAGAGAGGGAGATATGCTCTAGAGTGAAGAGGAATGAAGGTCAGCAGGAATAAGACAGAATATATGTGTGTGAATGAGAGGGAGGATAGCGGAATGGTGAGGATGCAAGGAGTAGAGGTGACGAAGGTGGATGAGTTTAAATACTTCAGATCAGTAGTTCAGAGTAACGGTGAGTGTGGAAGAGAGGTGAAGAAGAGAGTACGGGCAGGATGGAGTGGGTGGAGAAGAGTGTCAGGAGTGATTTGTGACAGACGAGTACCAGTAAGAGTGAAAGGGAAGGTCTACAAGAGGGTAGTAAGACCAGCTATGTTATATGGGTTGGAGACAGTGGCACTGACAAAAAGGCAGGAGTTTGAGCTGGATGTGGCAGAGTTAAAGATGTTAAGATTTGCACTGGGTGTGACGAGGGTGGACAGGATTAGGAATAAGTATATTAGATGGTCAGCCCAGATTGGAAGGTTTGGAGACAAAGCCAGAGAGGCAAGATTACGTTGGTTTGGACATGTGCTAAGGAGGGATGCTGAGTATAGTGGAAAAAGATGCTAAGGATGAAGCTACCAGGTAACAGGAAAAGAAGAAGGCCTAAGATAAGGTTTATGGATGTGGTGAGAGAGGACATGCAGGTGGTTGTTGTGACAGAGCAAGATGCAGAGGACAGGAAGAAATGGAAACAGATGATCCGCTGTGGCGACCGAAAGAAGATTATGATGATGTTAGTATGCATTTTTCTATAGGATATGACATCTAAAACTCAAATGTCTGTCATTATTTAGCAACTTCAATCCTTTTTAGGAAGAATATGGGGCAAAAAATCTGGACAAAAACCTGGACAGCTGAGGGGTATGCAACCTCCTTCTTATACAGACAATATTTGTTTCTTATCCAAAAAAGACCTACTGCCTGACACAACTATCTACTTGGTTCATGGAGAAGACATGATCAAAGTAAAAAATGAACAGCAAGCAAGAAACAAGCTCAAGATAAATTGCTTAAAGGATGACTGCACAGGTTATGGACCACACATGATAGATTGGCATTCTGTTTAGTTTACGGGTAAGTCTGCAAAGATGACTGCAAGTCTCCAACAAATGTAATGAGCTTCTAAAAATACTGTAATCCTGTCCTTTTATTACAAACACTGTCATATGCATTTCAATACCTAAGGCTTATATGTTATCTAGTTATATAAATATTCTTGGCATGGCAACAGCGGAAAGGCTTTCATTGCTGGTAATTCTTTAACAGTATGCTTATTAAAGCTTACTTGCATCTTACAATCTCCGACAAGCTTACCTGATGGTCATTAAATCATTGCTACTTAAACAGAGCAACAGGGCACTGTGACAGCATGCATTTCCTGAATAATAAGAAGCATAAATCAACAGTATAAAAATATGACAGAAAATCAGAACATTCTGCAAAATCAAGGACAGATGAAAAGCCACGGTCGTACTTGTGGTCTACCTTGGATGGGGGAATACTCTGCACATGCACACTTACACTGCATAACTGCTCCTTGCCTTCCTTGGACACATCCAGAGCCACTACAATGGGGAGTGGGGTGCAACAAGTATGTCACAATTTGAAATGTCTCTGTCTGACGGTGATGGCTCTGACACTCATACCTTTCAACTTCAGAGCAAGAAATCTGGACAAAGCCATACATAGAAGTGGGACACAGGCCCAAAAATAAGGACAATTTTTAAATATTGCTCTTATTAACTTAGATAATAGAACAGTAGTAGGTCTTGCATTAGTATGGATTTTCTGAAGGGTACGAAGTCTGAAACTCAAATGTCTTCCATTATTTTCTAACTTCAATCTTTAACGATTTGCCACTAATTTGCCAGAAAACCACAATTTTATGAAAAACAGACCAAAAATGTGATGCATATAAAGTTGCCACACAATACAGCTGGGAACCTGTCAAAAAAGGGACACCTTTTTAATATTAACACTGTTAACTTGAGCAGCTAACAAAATAAGAGTATCTACATGCATTTCTGAAATAAAAGTAATAACTCTGATCATTACATTTATATATAATTGTGAACCCTCCATGTTTTCTTCCAAAATTGCCATTTTGAAGAGGGATTATTAAGGGAGAGCAACATTTTGAGCCAAAATTGGGGACAGTAGAGAGGTTTGGATATTCCGAATTCTACAAAGCGATTTGCACATACCTCTCAGCCTCTTAATGCAGGAAATCTGAACAAGGCCAAATGTATTTGGGGAACATACAAACACTACTGAAAATTGCTCTTGTATAAAATAACAGGTCTTGCATTAGCATGCATTTTTCTGAAGGTCATGACGTCTGAAACTCAATGTCTGTCATTTAGTGACTTAATTCCTAAATGATTTGCTAGAAAACTACAAATTTTATGAGGAACAAACCAAAAATAAGAAGCAAATATCTATTCATTCTGCAAAAATATGGTGAACTGAGAGGTATAGTTCAACCGGGGTTCTCTGAGTTTGCTACCCATCCCCCCTCTCACAAAATCATGGTCGAATGGACTCCCCCCTGCAGCCATTCCAATGTCCCATTCCTTGGTTATTTTGCCCCATTTACCATAAACACTGTAATGTGCATACTGCTTTACTTCTGCGATGATTTAGATTTCATTTGAAAGCTTTATTTTGCATTTTACAGCACAAACCCTAATAGATATCTGTTAAACAAAGCAACGCAGTCTCACAATGAAAATAGACTTAGCATTAAAACTTCTCTGCCCTTGAAACTCGCATGCATTGAAACAGCATTGAAACCCACATTCAAAGAAAATACATTTTGCCAGTGGCAGATAAAGATTAACTCTGGGCCATTTTCAAAATCATAGGCCCCTTGAACATGAAACATACACATGCTCTTTGATACACATGCTCTTTGATACACCTTCCTGACTGTATTACATTATATTCCTTGTACAATACAGTACAGTTGTTAGAGGGCATTTTAAGTTTATGGTTTTGAACATTTTTCCAGCAAGCAATGAAACAAAATGCATACACCAATGACCAAACAGCCCAATTCAGAACATTTCCATCATAAAAAGTCTACTCAACCTTCTATAGTCCACCAGTATCAGTAAATATGCACAATTTCTGAAGTAGTAAAATCCACATTAAAGAAATCTGTAACTAATAAAGAGGTTGCTGCTAGCAAACAACTTTATATGTCATTGTTTCATCTACAATAAAGTGCCTGTTGCCCTTGAAGAATAAATTGCCTATGTTGCATGCATTAAAAAAATGATAAGCTAGTAATACCGCAATAGGGAATGGATAGCAAACTGATAACAGGTTCATAGTTACTAGGTATCTTTGCCAAAAAGGACTGCAGCATCCACCCCCTTTACAACACAGTACAGTATCAGCAATGCATCTACCTACTGTAGGAGTAGAACCCACAGCCTTCAGCATCAAAAGCAAGTACACTACCTGTTGTGCTATTAACAATGCAAGCAGACCAAGCATAAGCAGCACTAAACTTTTGTTCCCCTGCAGCTCTCAGCTCCTTGTAAAATCTATTCAACACTCAGATGCATCTCTGAACTTTGCAGCACAAGAAATCTGGAAAAAGCCAAAATTTATTGGGGGGGGGGAAAGGCCAAAAATTGGGGACACATTTTAAACATTGCTTGTGTAATGTTGGAAAGTTGCTAGAATAAAATGCTGCATTACCACCATACATTTCACTGCCACGTCTTGAACCCAGGAGACCCTATGCAAAACAGTCAGAGAAACATACCACTATGCCAAATCAGCTGTTTTGTGAAAGAGGAAGACGGAAACTTAAATGGCTACCATTTAGTGAATTCAGTTCTCACCATAGCACAGCTGTCAACCTCTTAGCACAAAACACCAGAACAAAGCCAATAATGGGTGAATACAGCCCCCAAACATTCAGTGAATTCAGTCCTCACCATAGCTCTCAACCTCTTAGCAAAAAACACCCGCACAAAGCCAGTAATGGGGGGATATAGCCCCCAAACATATTCAGTTCTTACCATAGCTCTCAACCTTAGCACAAAACCTGGATGAAGCCAATAATGAGGGAATACAGTCCCAAAAATAGGGACAAATTTCAAATATTCATCTTATACACTTAGAAAATTGCTAGAATAAAAGAATAAAAGCTTTTGTGTTACCATGCACTTTCTGAAGAATATGAAGTCTGATATTTAAATGCGTGTCATTTTTAACATTTGTTAACCAGGAAAGTCTGACTTGGAACAAAAGCTAATTTTTAGCAGAGGCCCAGGGAGAAAAACTCCAGACAGACACATCTTTGTAAGATGGGAGGAAACAAAAACAGGGAGGGCATACAGACTCCACACAGAATGTAAGGCACCCCAGTCAAGAATCAAACCAGAGAACATGTAGCTGTCAGGCAACAATGCTACCGCTGCATCAATGCGCTACTGGCTTTGCAAGCACACAAAAATACAGGAACCGTAGATTTTCTGAGGAACTGAACAAGTATGAGGGAAAGTTAAGCTATTAACAAGAAAAAGTACTTTATGCTAAATTCTGAACTTACAAATTATAAGTTCTTTTACTGAATGTCACACATGAAAATATAGCAATAACTGGCATTTTTATTTTTTTACCAATGAATTATTTTTTATTATACCATGACCCCCCCCAAAACGTGCACGCTGATTGGCCAGCGTGCACATTGTAAATCGAGTTATACTAATGGAAAAAGGTCCGGTTGCCCGGACTTTTTTCCATTAGTATAACTCTACTTTTAAAACACTGTCTCGCTATGTTAAATGGGTTTAACATAGCGAGACAGCTTTAAAATAAGCAACGGAGATCTCCGTTGCTTATTTTAAAGCTGTCTCGCTATGCTAAACCCATTTAACATAGCGAAAACAGTAAAAAAAAAGCAACCGAGATCTTGCTTTCTCCGTTGCTTTTGCCCACAGCTCTGATGTACTGCGCAGGCGCGCAGTACATCAGAACTGCCGCGGATGCCAGACATCTGCGGAAGGGCAGTAAACAGGCATTATACTATGCCATTATTTAAGAAAAGTAATAGTTTCTTTTCTTAAATAATGTCATGGTATAATAGCAATAACCCACTTCTGGGTGTGGGTAATGCTGTATTTACCTACGGTTGGCTTTGTTTGGTCCCTCGGGCGAACCACACCAACCGTGGGTAAATCCAGCATTACCCACACCCAGGCGTGGTTTATTGCTATAATAATCTATGCTTAAAATTCAGATTCACAGAAAGAAGAGAGAATCTCAATTTCCTCGCCATAGATATAAACGACCTGGACAATATTTTTATCCAGACAAAAAACAAAAGTAAGTCCCGAAAGCAATAAGTGTAGTCTGTTTTAATAATTTCTTAAGAAAACTTTCTATTGGAAATGCCATATATTCTGCAGGCTCCTTAGCATGACTTTAATAAAATTAAAAATAAAAAAGAAATATCCAACATTTATATTTTCCTAGGACTATAGACAGTTAAAACTGCTAGATTCCAACACAGTCCCTATAGTGTCACCTAATTTGTTGTCAACTTCATGAAAACAAAAAAGAACAGAGTGACAGTGATTCATAGCAGGCTGAGGTAAGGAACAATATAAAGCATATCAGGGTTCAATTTACACAACCTGTGACAAATAATGTGCTAACCTAGGTAGCTCATTTTGTCAGGCCTAACACTTTTCTGCCACCACTTTTACCTCCTTTCTCTTACTGGAGCAACAAATTATAAACAAAGCAATTAAGGAAATTATAGTGTAGGAGAATATAAATGTTTTGCTTGCTGCATCATACAAATTGGTATATAGAGGATGAGTGTCAGCTTCCATGGCAAATTTCAGTTCGTTATATCATTATACCTTGTATGGAAAAGTGATGGACAAAATGTGTTTGTTATCAGGAATATACACAAGGAGTGCTTCTCTGCTTAAATAACTGAGAAGGGCAAGCAGTCGACTGATTTGTTGAGTTAAGAAAGGCAAGGGAGCCCAAAGAGAGCAGGGAAACAGTTATCTTTTAGTAGCTGAAGTAGAGGCTATAAATATGTAGTAGCCGTGTTATCTTTTAGTAGCTGAAGTAGAGTCTATAAATATGTAGTAGCCGTGCTATTTATCCCTTTTGTTTGCTAAGGTTACAATTAAAATTGCCTAGCATCACTATGGAAAGATTCACTAGGACTATTTTTTTATTTATGAAAACAACAGTTTTTTTCTCCATCATATTAGTATGTGCAGAAATCACAGCAGTCAGGTTGTTTTTTTTTTAATTTCTCAGATTACTATTGCCTATATCTATGCTTATCTTTAATAGATGACCACTGTTAATCCATTTTGAATGTCTGAATATGTTTATTTGTAAATATGCTTATGTACGTCCGTCAATAAACTAATCAGTGCCATAATGGAAATGTACAACTGCTCTAAAGCTATAATAATTTGCAGTAACCTATGCTCGACTCCTGTTTTGGCATATATATAACCATGCCAGAACTCTGACTCTGCTGTTCATTAGCTAAAAAAAAAATGTTCACTTACACTTTGTGGTTTAGTCCATGCCCTTCTTCAACACAATTTCCAGTGTTGTGCACATTTTATTGTTTTTGTCAGTTGTTATTAGATCAGACGGATGAATCAAAAATTAAGCACTCCCAGTAGTTGTTCCCATATAAATTAAGACAGGAAATTATTTAGTAATTGACTAAAGTGTTTATTGTAATGTATGTGATTCTACCATCACCTACCTTCCAGATTTATGTAATATTTTATTTCCTCCATGCATAGTACATCTGCCCACCAAGAAACAGCTTTCAGGATAAATGACTGAGATTTGTATGATTTATTGCACTATATTGATATGTCATCCTTAAAATCAGACCATTTATTCCAGCCTACTGTTGCAAATGAACACACACGCACACACACACACACACACACACACACACACACACACACACACACACACACACACACACACACACACACACACACACACACACTGGTTTTCTCTAAGCCTATACTTCTACAGAGCTCTGGAATTCCAATGAGTTGTCAAACAAAGGTGCACACTGCATCATTCAGCTAATGAGATATTGGACTTTATTAACTTGTCTATACAATTCAGATGATCTTACACCAGTTATTATACACATAAAACATGGATATCCATACTAACCTGTGAATAAAGTACATACTTTATTCCCTTCTTCAAAATGACTAGATGAATCCCTTTGTAAAGTATGGTCTCCTTTCTGTTGATATAGATTGGTCATATGGAACTTTGTCAGACTAATCTGAGATTTGGCCTGGGAGTAAGAGATGTAGTAAGGGTACGGGTGAATTCATTCTCTATAAATCAGTCTGACTACCAATATCTGTACAGTGCATCAATGTCAACCACAAGGTAGTTTGCAAGTCAGGTAATAATCCATATTCATACCCTCCTCTTTCCATATGTTGATGTGATACATGAGTTATAGATTTCTCATCTACTGGGTTTGGCATTGACTGGGTTACAGGAACCAACAAATTCTGCTGTCATGCTTTGTTTCAGCTATCCGAGACCACGTTCCTTCAGCATCATACACTGAGTTCAGAGATGCCAGAGGCAAGTCCCACTCAGGCTATACATTATTTCAACAAAATTATTACTCTGTATGGGTCATTGTGCAGCATCTTATTTTCTTCTTTGCTCTCCATCCATTGTAGGTGTAGCAAGATAACCAGGACTTTAGTACTAGAGTGATACTTCTGAATCATTACAAGGACCTTAAAACATGCATTGCATGAAGATGTGTTACATACAGCTCAGCTTGCATCCAGTGTATGACAAGATGCAACAAGATGTTATAGTAAAGGCATTCCTGCAGACTTGTTTACTGCGGCGTAATAATAGGACTTGAGCATCTCACTTTATTATGTACAATGGTGCATTTCAAATAACAACAAGGACTTGGTCATTGGTGTTCAATAACAATAAAGACATTTTCTTTGGTGACTACCTGTTTTAATACATGACAGTTGCACTTGCTAATGTCCAGTAGTTGTACCTTGAAAGAATCCAAATTAAATCAAAATTGTTTATATATCTTCTTGGTTATACCAGTTTTTTCCAAACACCATTGGAGGTTACTTGTTTTTATAAGCCATTGTAAAGTAGACCATCAACTGATAGATAGCTGATAACTTAACATGAAATTTAATCGGAATGCATGAGAAAACAGCTCAAAGCAGGTGAGTCTCGAATGACACATAGCCATGGGTATGTGTACAAAAGATTAAAATAACACATTACACAGTGTACTGTGCACAGGGATCACATTAAGGTGTTACCATACTCACTATAGCCTATACTATACATATACAGGTCTATACGCCACTACATACATCTAAATGAAACACAGACCACACACACACACACACACACACACACACACACACACACACACGCACACACGCACACACGCACACACACACACACACACACACACACACACACACACACACACACACACGCACACACACCTTACTCACTGTGACAAGCGTCCCATCTGTTAAGTCAGAGTCGCAGGTAAAGTAAACCCATTTCAAAACTTGAAACCGTCTGTTTCAGTTCCCGCTCGCAAACTGTGCACCGCACAATGATGTCAGCATCTGCGCCTGGACTTGAAGGGCGTTCTTAAAGAAGAACGCCCAAAAAAACTTTTTTGAAATTTTAAATGGAAAGATTAACTAGTCAGCAGATTCCAGGGGGGGGTGCAAGTGCACCCCCTTGCACCTGCCTGCGGGCGCCCTTGCTTACAGAGGAATTTCTGGCTAACAAAAATGTTCTCACAATATATGTCTAGGCTGTACAGTTTTCAAGATATGAAAGTTTGTTTGGGAAGTTTTTTAAAAAATTATAATTTGGGTTTGCGTGCATTATAATATATTACCATATTTATGGAAAATACTATGAATACACTGACTATTACCACTGTAAAGAATAATTCTTAATGATAATATTGCTGTTTACAGTTTTAGTACCTTTTATTCTTCGCATAATATTTACATTTCTATTTCGGATGCTTTTTAAGTTTATTTTTCAGAAAATGCTCTATAATGCAACATGTATGTAGGCTGCTAGAGGTGAGACATTTCACACCACATTGTTGTTAAAGACTATTAGGTTTTGTGCATCTGGATCACATTGTCAGTTCTCTGCTTTGCCCTTTGGACTATCCACTGCACGAAAAGTGTTCACAAAATGTCGTGCTCCAGTTATAGCTCATTGCAGGCTACAGGGTATCCACATGCTTCCATATTTAGATGACTTGCTTATCTTTGCAAAGTCTTTTTCAAAATGTCAGGAATCGCTCTCTTGGTTGAGAGGTCTATCACACAAGCTGGGATTCCAAGAGAACACTCAAAAGTCTTTCTTGACTACTTTACACAGGACTGTGTTCCTGGGGTGGCAGCTAGACACCTTAGTTCAAACAGCTCCGCTTCCACAGGAAAATGGATCTTTATTTTTTTATCTATTTCTAAGGTTTTCCCCTCAGACTTCGGTCACAATGAGGGAATATCAGGGGATTTTGGGTCTCATGGCATCTATGATTCTCATGATACCTCTAGCAAGACTCTGCAATGGTATCTGAAATCTCCCAGCATAAATGCCCTTTATTTTTTCAAATCCCACTGATGGGGTTTGTCAGAAGAGAAATCTTTTGGTGGAGACAGATATCCTTAAATTCAGGTCTCCCCTTATCCTTCCCTGCTCCAATGCTGTCAGCCACCACAGATGATTTAGACTTTGCTTGGGGAGCAGTTTCAGGAGGAATAAATCTGCAGGGGTTCTCAAACACCAAAGACAGATGGACAGATGCAATCACATAAATATCAAGTAGATGCTCACCCTGATCAAGGCACTCAACTCTTGAAACCATCTTTGGTCCCCAGGACCTCTTCAAGTGCTTACAGACAATACCACATTCATATAGTACATCAACAAGCAAGAGGTAACCAGGTCATGCCCCCTTTGCAGTCTAGCCATGTTAGCTTGGGATGTAGCTTCACAGTACAGTCTCACTCTACATGTAGTCTACATTCTGTAAGAGCAAAATCACGTGGTGGACAAGCTGAGCAGGGCCAGGAAAGACCCTCATGAATGGAAACTAGATTAGGGGTCTTCCAAGGTTTATTCCACTTGTGAGGAGTTCCACAACAGACTTCTTTGCCTCTTCTCTGAACAATCAACTGACAAGATTTTGTTCCAGGACTCCATGCAGGAAGGCCTGGAAGACAGACGTACTTAATGTTCCTTGGGCAGGAATGTTCCCATATGCTTTTCCACCCTTCCCATTAATATCCAAGGTACTTCTGAAGATTCAGAAGGAATCCTCCAAGATCCCTTATGGCCCAAGCAACTGTTTGTCTCCCTTCTTTTGAAAATGGCCAGGGGCAATTACCACAAGCTCCTTCACAAAGTGGATCTACTCACAGAAGAACAGGGGTGTTTGATATGCCCCAACATTAATCAACTTCAATTAATTCAGTCAGAGGCATTGGAAAAATATTCCGGGTGGTTCTTCTAGTAATGTTCTTTCCCAACGCAACGTGGGTGTGATTTCAGACCACAGTAGCAACAATTTTTAGAAATTTTCTAACATTTTGCTTTCCAATTCGGAAGGCACTAGTGACAAGGAGAACAAGCCTTCATGAACCAGAACTTGTGATATTCCGAACATCCGAACATAAGGAAAGGTGACTCTGTTATGCACAATAATGTTTTTGATTACAGTGCTTTTTTAGCGAGGAACTATTCATTGCATTCCAAAAAGTCTTCGAACACTACAGATACAACTACCCGTACTTACAGAGACAATTTGGATTTAATGTTTCATTCTATGGATAAATTTAAATGTATTGATTGTGATTTAGTGTATTTAAAAGAATGTTTAAAAAGGAATATTGTTCCTAAAGGCCTACGGGTTTGCAAATACCCCAATGGAGTGAAAGAAGGTTCTGAGTTTTACACTGACCTTATATGCATTTTTGATAAATATGGTTTAGACATAGTAAGAGCCATTATAGCAGAGAATGAGAGGGAGAAAGACCTATTGTTAAGGGAAATGGAATCTATCAATCAGTGCATTTTAAATTATCTTCTTTTTACTGTTGATTCAGAAAAAACCTTGTATCATAATATATTCGCCCAGATTGACAAAAACTGTATGAACAATATGAAAAGGAAGGAAGGAAAATTAGAGAGGGACATTAGGGAATACAAGGAGAGTGTAGCATACCCCAAACCTAGGTCTTTCACTACTTATACAGAAACACGGAAGGGTGTTAGAAACAACAGGTCAAATACGGACCAATATGTTTATGAGGATGATTTGAATGGTGCACATCACAAACTAAATCAGGACATCCCTTTAAAATGCCCCCCCCCTTCGGAGATCAGACAGGATAAGGAATCAGAATCCTGTATATTACAATCATCGCAATTACAGAGGGAATGTCAGGAGATGAATATGGAAATGGTTAATGTTAATAATGAGAACATTATTCAACAGGATAATGTTTTCAAGTTCAACAATTACAAGATTTTTAATTATAGTAGTTTAGACATTAAGTTTGAGCATTTTCACTTATTTTCCAAAGGTTTGAAATTTATTCCAACTAGGAAAGTTACTATTCCCACGGCAATTGTGGATTTAAAACTTTTCCTTAGGAAAAAGAATTTAGCATTATGGTTTGGTAATGGAACATGTGATAGGAAACCTCCATTACCGTTAAAGAAGAAAAGTACATTGAACCCCTCCCCCCTTCACCCTCAACTTAAAAAGTTAGAAACCATCTCGGAGAGGAAAATCAGGAGGGAAGTGAATGGACACCGAGTGTTTCCAGCCTTTCTAAGGAAGTGAATGGACACAGAGTGTTTCCAGCCTTTCTAAGGAAGTGAATGGACACAGAGTGTTTCCAGCCTTTCTAAGGAAGTGAATGGGCAGCGAGTGTTTCCAGCCTTTCTAAGGAAGAGCGGCATCTTTTAGACAGTTTGAAAAATAATAAGCTGTGAGAAAGTACAGCTGTGTACCTACCATAAATGTAGATGTTCCAGTGTATTCACTGTTGCAGTCATTACACTTGGGTTATCCTGCTGGCAGGCGACCCGCAGTCGGCCCAAGTTCCAAAGTCTTGGTCCGGCGTCGGTTGCTGTTGCCTCTCCTCTGACGTCAGTGCGGCAGGGGTATAAAAGTTGCAACCGACGCCATTTTCTTCAGTTTTTCTTGCCCCAGATGTCAGGTGCCCCCAGATAGGAAGGCTGAAAAGATAAAAATATGCCAAACAACCATGCATATATTACTATAAACATTTACTTCATCTACAAGCAAATACACCACATAGGTTGTATAGAGTTGAGAAGTACAGAATAGTCCCAGCAAAGAGGGGGATGGAGGGTGGGTAACCTGGACTGCAACAGTGAATACACTCGAACATCTACATTTATGGTAGGTACACAACTGTACTATGTTCATCGTGTTTCACTGTTGCAGTCATTACACTTGGGTAGAATCCCAAAGCTGAGATTGGGTGGCTGGGTCTAGATTGGATTTGGTGAGGCTAACAAGCCCTGCAGAACTGCAGTGGCAAAGCCTGCTCTGGATTTGGAGTAGAGAGGTAGGTGGTAGTGCTTGGTGAAAGTGTGCACTGAGCTCCAGGTTGCAGCTTCTAAAATGTCTTTGGTTGATACCCCTCTGAGGAAAGCTGCTGAAGCGGCTGCTGCTTTGGTAGAATGAGGCCTAATGCCCTTAGGCACAGATTTGCCATGTTGTGCCTAACAGAAGCGGATACAGTGTCCTATCCATTTGAAGATTGTCTGCTTTGTAATAGGCTTTCCTTGTGATCCTGCAGCATATGCTACAAACAGTTGCTCAGTCTTTCTGAAAGCTTTTGTTTTGTCCAAGTAAAATCATAGCTGCCTGTGTATATCCAAAGTGTGCAGAAGTCTTTCCCCTTTATTCTGGGAATTTGGGTAGAAAGTAGGCAAATGAATGGTTTGATTTAAGGCCACATTGGAGACCACTTTTGGCATGAATGTTGGGTTTGTTCTAAGAGAAACCCTGTCTTGATGAAAAATGAGGAAAGGTTCCACAGCCATCAATGCCTGTAACTCTGAGATTCTTCTTGCTGAAGTTATTGCTAGGAGCAGAGCAGTTTTCCATGACAAGAATTTAAGGTCAGCTGTGCTGGCTGGTTCAAATGGAGACAGTGTTAGTTTTTCTAAAACAAAATTGAGGTCCCAAGTAGGTACTGGTGCTCTTCTAGGGGGTCTTATATTCTTTGCTCCTCTGAGGTACTGTCGTAGTAGAGGATGTGAAAAAATAGGGGGATCCACATTGTAATGAGCTGAAATGGCAGAGGCATGGATTTTAATAGATGAAAAAGTGGATTTAGCTTCCATTCGTGAGGATCCATGAGATTTCTGCTTAGTTCGTCTGCCAGTGTATTTTTTGTTCCTGGCAGGAATTGTGCTTGCAGATGTATCTGGTAGGTCAGTGCTGTGTTCCACAAAGTCATGGCTTGTCTGCATAGGGGGTAGGAATGTGTGCCCCCTTGCTTGTTTATCTACCACATACCTGTGGTATTGTCCATCTTTATTAATAGTTGTCCTGGATGTATTAGGTCCTTGAAGGCTGTCAGGGCAGTCTGTACAGCTAGCATCTCTTTTTGATTGATGTGAAGATGCAGTTGTTCCTTGGGCCATGTGCCCTGAATAAATTTTCCTGCCATATGTGCTCCCCAGGCATAATCCGATGCATCCATTGTTATTGTCTGCCTGGCTGTAGGTAAGGTGAAAGGCTGTCCCTTGTTGTGGTGACAGGCCTGTGACCACCATCAAAACTCCTGTTGTAGGCAGGGGATCAAGGTTATGATTGTCTCTAGGCTGTGACAATGCGGAGTCCAAACACTTTTTAGATACCATTGTAGTTTCCTCATATGCAGTTTTGCATATGGAATTAGTAGAATGCAGGATGCCATGAAACCCAGGGCCTGCAGAATTTTTCTTGCAGGGAGCTGGGTCTTTGTTGCCATCATTTGAAAGTAATGAGTCAGTTGCCTTTGTTTGTCTGGCGTGAGATAAGCCATCTGGGCAGTTGTATTTAAGCTTGCACCAGGGAATAATATCTCTTGAGAGGGCACTAGTTTTGATTTCTTTTTATTTACTGTGTACCCTGGGCAAATTAGCAATCTTTTTACAAATTCCAGGTGCTTTAGAAGAATGTCCTTGCTTTCTGCTTGAATAAGGCAGTCGTCCAAGTAGGGATATATTTGAATTCCTTTTTGTCTTCAAAATACAATTACTGGTGCCAGTCATTTTGTGAAGACCCTGGGTGCAGTAAATAAGCCAAAGGGCAGTGCAGAGAATTGGTAATGCATTGAGCCTCCTATAAATCTGAGGTATCTTCTGCACAATTGTCTGACTGGGACGTGCAGGTATACCTCCTTGAGATCCAAAGTAACTAGCCAAGCCTACTTGCCCAGCATGGGCAGAAGTTGTTGTAGTGTTAACATTTTGAATTTTGGAACATCTAGGAAAGTATTTAGGATTGACAGGTCTAGTATTGGTCTCCAGGCTTTGTCTTTTTCTGGGTACTAAGAAAAGTCTTGAGTAAAATCCTTGTCCCTGTTCTTCTTGTGGAACTTTTTGAATAGCTCCCATATCCATAAGAGCAGCAATCTATTTTTGTGCCTCTGCCCATTGGTTTTGTGGCAGGTTTGGCATACCTTTTAGTTTTGGAAGCATGTGGAAGTGGAACCTGTACCCCTGAGAAACTATATTCAGCACCCACTGATCTTGGGTGAGCATGTGCCAATTTTTTGAGAAAAGTGCTAGCTTTACCCCTAAGGGTGCTGTCAACTGGTAAGAGCTTGGCATTTGTAGAGGGAAGTCATTGGGACTGTTCCCTGTAAGGTTGTGATTTGTCTTCTCCTCCTTTGGGGGCTGAGGCACCCCATTGTTTAGGTCTGTAGGAGCCTTGGGGCTGAGATCTGCCTCTTGGGCGTCTGTATCTGCCTCTTTGTGGCCTGTCTGACACTGGAAAGGACCAATATTTTGAAGGCCAGTTTCTGCTAAATCTAGGTGGCTGAACCTGTAAGAAATCTTTCACCATTTGCATTGACTTTGCTTTATCCTCCATTTTCTTTAACACCTCTTCTGCCTTAACACCAAACAAAGTATAATTCTGTAGTGGCGCATCCAATAATTTTACTTTAACATGGTCAGGTAAACTTTGTTCTTTCAACCAAGCATGTCTTCGAATAACTGAGCCTGTAACTGCAGCTCTACAAGAAGCCTCTAATGAATCAAAACCACATTGCAGAGTATACTTTCCCACTTGTTCAACTGCATGCAATAAATCCTGCAATTCTTTACTGTGTGGACTTTCTATATTTGTAACCATTTTCTGCTTTAACAATGGCATGAGATACTGTTGATATTTAAACATGTGAAACTGACAGTTTAAAGCTCTTACAGCTAAAGCAGCAGAAGTGTAAACTTTTTTCCCCCATCTGTCCAGAGCTCTGGAATCTCTATCTGAGGGGACAGGATTTTTGGCAGTGGAAGCTTTAACCCCTTTAGGACCCTGAGAAATTGTTTCTGGGTCCGCAGCGGGATTTTTGTAAAGAAATTTATGAGAGTCAGGGACCCTGTAGTACCTGTCTGGCTTTACTGCTGCAGGGGGTAAAGAATCTGGAGATAGACTGGATTCAGAAAAAAACTTCATCTACAATATCAAGCATAGGGGGGATAGCCAGGGGCCTGTGCTGAGGCAATAAAAGGAAATCTCTGAGCCTTTTCTTGAATTCTGAGTAATCTTGGCTCTCCGAATGGAAATGCTCCCTCATGGTGTGCAGGGTTTCCCCAAAAGAATAATCCTCAGGCGGTGAGGCTGAAGGAATGGACTCTTCAGCATCAGAGTCCTCATAGGGAGGGAGAGAATAGCCCTGATCAGAAGAAGAATCAGAGGAAATGGAAACCTGATCAGAGGAATCATAATCAGTGTCTTGCCTAGGCCTTTTGTCAGGAGGGGGATGGGAGCCCCTTATTAAAGTAATAAAGTCTTCGGCCATTTTAAGCATCTGTTTCTTTGGCAGGGATGACTGTTCTGGAGAATGCTGCACTTGTTTCCTTGCCTTTAATGGTGTTTTGGACTTTGCCTTTGCTGCTGTAGTAGCCTTAATTGTAAGCTGTGAAGGTCTGAAGACACCCTCAGAAGCTGGTGCCTGCTCAGTGGCTCTGCACCCATCTGAGGGTATAGTTTCCATAGACCCAATACCTTGAGTTTCCACAGGCCTCGGGGCCTCCATGTGGCTGTCGGTTAAGGCCTGTGGCTCTGAGGTAGCGGGTGTCAGGGGCTGCGAAAGCCTAGAAGAGGCTTCGTTGTCGGTTTTGGACCTCGGATGCCTGTCTTTTTCTTTGTCTTTGTGTTTTTTATACATTCCGGTCATCGGTTGTTCTGACGGCATTATATAATTAAATCTTCGTCCAAAATAATGCAAAGCAAAATCAAACCGATGTTTAATAGTGTGTTTATTGAATCTAGCACAAAACCGACAACTAGTAACGTCGTGATCAGGGCCTAGGCAAGGAATGCAGTAAGAGTGAAAGTCCTTATGAGGTATTTGCTTCCCACAAAAAATATAATTATTAACTTTTACTGACATCGGTATGGAGCAAGAAAAAGTTTCCCCAACGGGGTACTTAGCTTTATTGAAGACTTCGGTTCTGAAATTCAACTTTGAAAATCTCAGGAGTCGGCCGACCGGCACTTGCGAACTGCTTTTGCTTCGGGCACCACGCGGCAAGAAAGACTGGAGAAAATGGTGTCAGTTGCAACTTTTATACCCCTGGCGCACTGACGTCAGGGAAGAGGGCGACAGCAACCGACGCCGGACCAAGACTTTGGAACTTGGGCCAACTGCGGGTCGCCTGCCAGCAGGATAACCCAAGTGTAATGACTGCAACAGTGAAACACGATGAACATCAATGCAACCAGACAAAGAGGGAGGCACTGTACTGATGGATGCTATTTCTTTATGAATCTAAAATGAAGGAATAGTTGAATGACAATAGTAAATATTCCAGGGCTTCTATTAATGAGATAAATATTGCTAATTCCAAAATCAGTGTCTTACTTAATGATTTGTTACTGGAAGGTTCGATTAATATTGACACATACAATTTTTTTGTCCAATAAGAACCCCTGGGTACCCTCAGTTTTTTGGATTCCAAAGGTCCACAAGGACACTTTGGATCCTCCATTAAAACTCATTGTATCCTCAAAAGGTTCCATCACCACACCTCTTGCCAAATATGTGGCTGTCAAGTTAAAGGATTTATCCAACAGTGGCTCCTCAGTATTGAGAGATTCTTGGGATTTACTGAGGCAGGTAAAATCTAACCTTTTCCGTCCGATATTCTCTTTGTGACTTTAGACATAGTGGACCTATATGATTCCATTCCACACGATATAGGGCTATTGTGGCTTGAGGAGTGTATGAGAGACAATGGTAACTTTAATCATAGTGAATTTTGTAATTGTTTATGACTAATGGAAGTTGCTCTTAAAAACAATTTCATGTTTTATGAAGGTGAGTTTTTCAGACAGAGAAAAGGGGTTTACATGGGGGCCAAATGTGCACCAACATAAGCTAACATCATTTTGACCTGGTGGGAAAGAAAATTTGTATTCAACAGTGAATTTGCCAATTGTTGGTGCCTTTGCAAACATTTTTTGGATGATATTTGTATATTTTGAATAGACAGTAAAGATAGATTTTTGGAATTTTTGTCCTATTTAAAAAGTACCACTAATTTTTGGGATTTCACTTATAATTTTAATAATCAAGAATTGATATACCTGGACATTTCCCTCCACAAGACAGAGAATGATTTTTATTCTAAGGTACACAGGAAAAATACTTTCTCTAATTCCTATCTTCACTTCACCAGTGGTCATCCATTTTTTCAAAAGAAAAATTTGCTAAAAGGCCATTTGGTAAGGATTAGTCGGATAACCTCACAGGACTACGACTTCAGAATGAAATGTGATTTCGTATGTGACATGTTTAGAGAAAGGGGTTACCCAGACAACTTAGTCCATGATGTCAGTACGGAGGTTATAGATGGAAGAAGGGGGAGATTTGCCCCCATTTTTGGAAAAGATGAACCTACAACTGTGGTAACTGAGAGTAACAACAAGAGTTCGACCAATTGGGATGAAGCTTATATTTTGGATTACACTGGTGATTCTGGGGTTATCAAACAGGTTATAACCAGGGAATGGAATAGATTTAGACAATTTACTGACTTAGATATTGTGCACAGACAACCTTCAAAATTTACATATAGAAAGGACATGAATATTAAGAATTTATTTGAGTTTGGGGGTGGTTCGAATTATAAAGGCAGAGGAGGCCAAATTGGAACTTTTAAATGTGGGAACTGTTCACAGTGTCTAGTAAAATAATGAGCACATGTTATTCCAATTGTAATACAAATGGAATTGTCTACCTTGCAACCTGCCAGATTTGTAATTCATTTTATGTAGGGAAGACAGAAAGAAAATTAAAATTGAGAATTTACGAGCATTTGTATGAAATTAAAAAACAAAATGTCAATAATGCTTTATTCCATCATAAACTAACATGTGAACAGGCCACTTTTACATTTTTTGTCTTGGAAGTTGTACCCAAGGAGATTAGAGGGGGCATGTGGGAAGCCAAATTAGAATACCGAGAGTTATTTTGGCAGATTATCCTGGATGCCACAAGAAGTCCAGGCCTGAATGACATGTTATCCATTCTTCCAGTTCTCAAATTAAGGGCTGCAAAACTGTAACTTCTCACTAGATGGCAGGCTTGTACATATTTTCTAAAATGTGATTAAATGCATAAAACAAGGTTAACATTATGGTGTATATTTAATGTTTTATATATATTTTTTATCTTTTTCAAGGATTTGTATTTACTGTGATTTTATACATGAAGTATTATATTGAGTTTTTTTAGCAAAATGTTTTATAAAAGGTTTACACAAGGTAATATATATACATGTAAAGAGTTTTATTTGAATCTGTAAGTTTTATAAAATGTTCAATTTCATTGGTAAATGAATTAACAAATGATTGGTTCTAGATAGTAACATGTTTATATAAAAGTACTGATTTTAGTTAATAGGGGTATTTGCATCTGAGGAAGGTGTACAAAAACGTATTTTCTACTGGTAGTGTTAATGCAACTTGTTTCTTAACTATTTTATCGCCAGCATTGTGGAAATAAACTGTTTGCCTTATTTCGGACTCGGGCCCTTATTTGGTTGTCCAGCGAACTTTTGTGTTTGGTTTTGATGCGTTGTTGTGTTCGCTCTCATCTCGTTTTGTGGTTTTTAACTTCAAGTTAATTGCCTGGATGATAGGGTCTTAATTTCTTTTAGGCAACTGTTTACTGAGGACATACAGCAGGTACTAATGGAGGTAAGAAAGTCTGCTACTAGAAAATCATATATCAGCAAATAGAAAAGTGCCATCAACATAACCAACATCCATTCAGGGCTAGTTGTTCTCTGGTTCAACATATTTTCATGAGTTACTATCCTGTGGCCTTTCTTATTCCTTTATCAAGGTTTATCATCCATTTCAGCATGTCTGCCCATGGTTCTTCCTCTTTCAATGCGATCTCATGTCAAAATGTTCTTGAAAGGGGTTTTACATAACAGGCCTCTAAGAAAACCAGTGGCTCCTCCTTGCTATATTAATTTTGTGTCAGAGAAGCTAATCTGGCCAACCTGAGATTCTTAACACAGAAGACAGTTTTACTGATTGCGCTGATCTCTGCAAAAAGGGTATCTGAGTTGCAAGCTCTTGTGATTAATCAACCCTATCTCATATTCCATAGGAACAGGGATTCTTTGAGAACTAATCCTTCTTTTATGCTTAAACTGGTATCCAAGTTTATTTTAAGGCAAACTATCCATTTTCCTGTTTTCTTTCTTGATCCTGAAGATGAGAGAGAAAGGATGATTGATACCTTGGATGTCCACAGACAGCTCAGGTTCTGTCTTGGAAGTCAGATCTTCAAATCAATTGTTCATTTCTTGTTAAGGTAAGAAGAAGGGGCAACCTGTGTCAAAACAGACTCTTTCCAAATGGTTGTCTAAGGCTATTACCTTTGTACTCACCAAAGCAAAACTATTCCTGGCAGGGTCAAGACCCACTGTACTAGAGCCTTAGCTTCATCTACAGCTTTTTGGAAAGGATTGGATTCCAGACGTATTCTAGAAGCTATTACTTGGTCCAAAGCACTATAAGCTTGATTTTTTTCTCTAGGTCCAGATAAGGCTTTGCTAGGACCATTTTTCAGGGACTCCTGGACTCTTCTTCTTCCACCGCCAAAATATAGGTAGTTAAGGTAATTAATCTACCAATATACCTAAGGCTACTGCAGGAGTAATCAATATGAAGAACACAGTACAGGGTTTACCCATGAAAATAAAGCAGTAACAGTATAACCAGGTACCATATACCATAGACTGAAATTAAGCTTGTTTCAGGTTTATTACATCACAACCTCAGGATGCATCTCCTTGATGATGATGGAATGAGAACATGTCATCTCATCAAAGGTATTTTCATCAAACATGAATAAATTGATGTTAGCTCACTGAAATCACTTTTGTCAACAGTGAAGATTGCCTTTTTCCTCCAATGTTGTGTGATATCATAGTTGATATATATAATTCTGGGGGATCACATGGGGTGCAGGGAGGGTTTGCCCCTGCAAAAAAAAATTCTTCAAGTTTGCTGAAGGTGGTTTTGGAAAACTGCTTTAATTTTTCTGCATTCATTGAAACTGCCTTCGACAAATTAACATGAATCAGATATAACTATCCATTGAAGCAGTAATATCCCACAGCTGATGTAAGCTAAGCTGCAGGGAAAGGCAAACTTGGCAATTTGTAATCATTTTGCTGCATGATTTTAATACGTACATAAGACTTTTTAGGTTTAAATTTAGGATTAATCCAGATGGCCTACTAAATTTATAGAAGTCACAGAGTGTGTAAAAGAAAGCTACAGGCCTCAATCCCGAATGCAATGATATTATATCATTAGAATACTGTTTTCCTAACCTCCATAGCATACTGGCAGAGTAAAATTAACATTAATGTTTGAACATCTGATTATTACACCTTCTTGAGTCCTCCATATGTGGTAACATTACCCAGTTATTGTACAAAGCATTCCCCCTGCAGTGAAATGTCACAGCAAAATGTAACTGTGGCATTAACATAAAGTTAATGTCCACGAAGAAGATTAAAAAATAACTAAGAAACCAGAATCTGAAACTTTATCTTAAGCCAAACATATAGTCAAAAAAGAATGAGTGAGTGTGGGTCACAAAACAATACTGCAAATGTTCAGATAAGCAGTACAAAATATGATGAGTGATATTACTGCAAGAAATGCAGGTATTTAAATTAAAATGAAATGTATTAGGATTCATTAAATCAGTCTTTAAACAAACTAATAAAAATATATCTCACAAATCTGCCATCATTCAGAGACAGGAAACAGGCAAGCAGCAGACAAAAACCAAGAGAAAAGAAAGAGAGAGAGAGAAAGAAAGATAAACTTTTGTGAACCCTGGGGCAAGAATAACTTTCCTCTGATTGTTTATTTATTACCTGGTTATGTATGTATCTCTCCAAATAATTAGAGGCAATCTAACATGAGGAGCAATGACACAGAGTTTCGCTAGAATAAACATAGCGGTTATTTGTGTAATGCAATTACTGAGTATTTTCTAAGCCAGAGAGAAGACAGGCATAGCATTGAAAAGCGACAGCATAAATTAAATCTCAGCAGTTGTCCTAAAAAGAACTTTATATAAAAAAGACAACTGAAGGAGCTATCCTATCTTCCAGTAAAAGAAGAAATGATACATTCTGCCTGATAATGTTTTTTAAAAGAAGTGGATACACAAATAAGAATGTGTGTTTAAGCCTCTATTAAGGTTGCAAATAGCTCAGCAGGAATTTTGCTGTAGGGCATAACTTCGAAATCTGCAAGGGAAATGTATATTGAAATACATTATCATAACTATATTCATTCTTTTTAAAGTATAGATCTCTTTACATCATGACTTCAGCACTCGAGATAAAGTACTGATTGCAGATAGCTAAAAATAAAATTATAGTGAAAGCCAAAGTTTAGGGAACTGACTAATAGAGGAACAAATGGAACATTTCAGATATCCCAGTTTCTCTGTCTGTCCATCTGTATGTGTGTTTGAATTCTTATAATAATGAAGGCTCAGTTGACAAACAGTGCTAACAAATTAGAATTCTGAAAACGTTGCTCTCATTTTTATGTATGTATGCATTTATGTATTTCACTCTTTCTTTCTGTCATTGTTTCTTCACCCTTCTGTTTGCTGTCTCTAGGAAATAATTCCAGAGAGTTGAATCATAAGGACTGTGTTCTGAAAACCAGAGATCACTTCCATGAGCCTTCATTAAACCAAATGTCCTTTAGATATCCTTATAGTGTTTAGTATAGCACTGAGAGCCTCTGTTACATCTGTGTACCAGTCTAGGAGCTCTGATGAAGGTAAACCTTATAAAAGTATGCTGTTCTAGCTTTAACCATTTTACTTGTTAATAAAATTTGCAGAAAAAAATTAACAAGAAAAATATATTTTAAAAAATGACTTTAACCTAAAGCTTCAGAGCGCAACATTGTCATATAACCCAGTGCAATGTGTGTCCTACCTGACACATGAATTATGATATTTAAGTGTGCTTTCAAAACGAAGGTATTATCTTAGTTTGCAAGTTTAACACATTACCAGGATTCATTAACAGTGCAGTGACATCACAGCTGAGCCCACACTATTTACTTTCCTAGTACAATGGCTGTCGTTGTTAATCAGTTATGTGCCTTGTCACTACATCTAAATAAAATCTGTAAACAATAAGTGTGCAACAGAATCCACAGTAGCCACTGCGAGTGTGCAGGCACAGTTGTTTGATGATGATGTCACCAACAGCAGCAGCTACATATACGAATATATGAGAAATGGAAAGGCAAGAAACTCAGATACTGAGGTTGGAGATAAAGTCACTAACAGAAGTCATGGAGAGAGTGAACATTAATGTGCAAAGTGCGTTAATTAACACAACATTTACATGGAAAGGTAGACTATAATATCTATAACAACATGGTCATTTTAAAAAAATTAAGAATGCACATGAGATGTGGGCTACAGTAATGTGATGTAACAACCTTCATCTTATGTAACTACAACATGGAGTGTTAGCTATGTACCCATACCATACTGTGAAGGTGATTCACAATGAAAATATGGTTGCCCAGAGATGGGTCAGAGCAGCAATTCAGTCCAAATGCCAGTATATCCATATTGTAATATAAATGTGAGACACTGCAGACATTTTAGTGCAGGGGGTCATAGAAACACATCCATTTACAGAGTGGTAGAATACTGTGGAACACTACATACCATGAGCCTTGTTCACAACATGTAGCAATTATGGATTCATAATCCTCCATCCACTGTATTAGCAATGTACACATCAGGCCATGATTAGTTAGATACTTGGAAGTTGTGAAAATCCAACTCTTAATGTCAACTTATGTCACTATTTCCCAGTGTCATGCATCGGTGACTACCTGACTTGCACAACAGAAGCTGAGCTATTAGCACGTAGTATTTTTTTCTCAGTGTATACTACACTACAATCCAAAAAACACAAAGTCAGGATGAAATACGAAATACACACCAAACAGCCAATACTCCACCAGTAACTCCTTTATTGCATCAGCGATCTGGTACCTCGGCTATTCGCCTTCAAGGATCACATTTTAGTCCACCATAACAGTATGTTTTTATATCATTTGATTAGAAGCAATTAAGCAATTAAACAATTACAATTTCACTTCAATAAAGGAATGAGACTTGTTTAAAGTGACCTTGCAACAAACTATTACATCTTCATTTAAAATATGCTATGTATATAAATACAAGACTATAAATACATCTGCACATCAATCCATATTCTATCTTTTTATGCTCATACAAATTAATATATATGCGTGTATATATAATATAAATAATATAAATATTTTTATTTTATATTATTTTATTTGATAATAATAATGATGCTGTATACTACACTACAGTCTATGCTGCAGGTGGCTAAAGGTGCTACTGCAAGGAACCATATCTCTCAAATGTCCCCCATTTTGTAGAATATTCCTGATTATTTATTTTTTCCCTGTCCTCAATTCTCTAGTAACTCACTGAGGATTGCAATAATGCCAGACATTAGATTTTTATACTAATTATTCAGAAAATGCATACTGATGCAAATCCTGTTATTCTCTTAACTTTTTAAGTGAATTAGATTAACATTTAAAATTTGTCTCTGATTTTGAGGTGTTTGTTGCTCGTCTTGTATATCTGAATAAGACGATGAAGCTTGGGTTTTGATTTAAGTAGTTTATTACACACAAGCACATCAGGATGGATAGCAAGAACATTAAACTTAAAAGAACTGGCTGACTACTATATACATGCTCGCTTTCACTCTGGCTGCTCACTCAGAATGGCGCTCTTGCTTTTATGTGCTCAGTAATTATATGCACATGCTCACTGACTGGGATGGTTCTTAAAGGTACAGCACACGTTCTAATCTACAGTGCTGACACCTATTATTTTTTGGCTATGTCCAGAATTATTGCGCAAAGAAGCTGATATATGTGCAGGAAACCATACTGCTCAAGTATCCCTGATTCTGCACAGTATCTCTGATTTGCCTCATATTTTTTCCCTAATCCTGATTTTCTGAGGATTACAGACAAGTGAATAATGCCAAAACATTAGAGTTTCATACGCCTTCTTGTAAAGTTAATTCACAATGATGCAAAACCTATTGCTGATTTACTTAAAAGTTGCCCTGGTTTTGTCTCCTTATTATACGCTCATAGGTTCATAGCTTCATAGGAGATTATTAGGCTAACAGCTCAAGAGCCTTTATAAGCCTAGCCAGTTTTACCTAGACTTTACCCAATTTTCAATCCCTAGGGGAAGACAACAAAGATCATCAAGCAGGGTGTTGACTATTTCTACAGACTCCTCTGTTCATAAGGAACATGGGTGCCACCCCAGCAGTGAATTTGCAATTTCCCATCCATTTATCCAGATTACACCTGAAGATGGTCAGAGAATGGCTCTGCTTCAAGTGAATAGGAGGCCTACTCCATAAGAGAGGCAATCTATGAGATACATATCTGTCTTTCCAGAATGATCTATTCATGTCAGAGATCAGGTATAGATCTTTGGAGCGGGTAAATGTTGTGCAGTTAGTTTTGTTAATATGCAACATTTTTATAAGAGCTGAGTCAGATACTGCCTTATAGGTTAAGCACAGAGCACCTCTCAATAATCAGTAGGAAACTGAATATAGTAATAGGGCTTTTGATCAGCCCGCATATGACATGTTAGTTATACCCTGTATTTTTTAGTGAGAAACCTCTGAGAATTCTCCAGTTGTTGCAGGTGACTGGTGAGGTACATGCCAAAGGGTGCATTGTATGCAATTATTGGTCTGATGAGGGCTGAGTACAGTGTTACTGTGACATCCTTAGATCTGGATGCCATGCTCTTACTTATAAGCGGAGCCACATAGAAGGATTTACTCACCACCATACACACATGATGGTCAAAGTTCAGATTACTTTCTAGATGAGTACCCAGATCTCTCACCAATGGGTCCACTCTTAAGGGGGTAAGAATCAAGCCTCACACCTTGTGTCTGTGATGTGAACACCTTAATCATTAAGCAAACCCCCAACCCCTCAGCTATACCCAGAAATGTTTAGCAAATTTGTTTAGAGGTATGCCACATTCCCTACACTGATACTGAAGTAAATTTAAATAAAACAAATGTATATTCTAATATTGTGGCTTCTTGCAGCAATTTTAAAATAAAAAAAAATGTAAAACATGTGCCTACAAAGAGAAAGCCATCCCTGGAGATGTGCAGCTCTATTAGGAAATTCCCTTTCCTGCAACTTCTAATAATGTGACTAGATGACTGCAAGGAAAGCACTGTGAACAGTTGCTAAGAGCAACTGATTGCAGCTGTAGGGATGCAGGAACTTATACTGAACAGTTCACATTTACAGCAGTCTTCAGTCACGAAGAAACTGTCAATGCAGAAAGGATTGCTGTATGTTGCCTGTAGCAACTGATCACAAGTGGTTAGAGTCAGGCTACATAGTAATTTGACATGAGTTGACTGCTAATGTCCTATTAATATGCTTAAAAAAAAACTTCCCCAGGAATTTATTACAGGGCCTAGCACAAACCATATGATTCACACTAAAAAGGCCCTGCTCTCACAATGTAGCAATTTGTCTTTCAGATATGTTAGCTGCAGTGAGGAAAGACTTCATTACTGGCTAATTTGCATGTCTTTGAATCGAAGTTACTACTGCATAGAATCATTGGATCATAGGAGGTTACTAAGCTAATGGCCTTGGGGCCCTTACAAGCCTAGCCAAGAGTTTATCCCCAAAAAAGAATCCTCAGTCAGCACCTGTCCCCCCTGACAATGAGGAACAAAGGTGGAACCCCTGGGACAAATTTGTGGTTTCCCATCCACTCATCAAGGTTGTGCTTGAAGTGAGTCAGTGAGGTACTCTGTTTAACATGTATGGGAAGTCTATTCCAGAGACGGGGCAGCCTCTGAGAGACAAACATGTCTCTCCAGCAGGTTTTGTTGATGGCACATATTAGAGTTAGTCAGTAATGCACAAGGAGTTAGACTTATGGATATGGAGCATCTCTAGTAGGGCAGGGTCTGATATTGTCTTGTAGATGAGACGCAGATTACCTCTGAGCAATCTGTATGATACCGAGTTGAGCTATAGTGATTTGAGCCTGTCCACATAGAACATATGTTGGAGGCCATGGATTCTCTTTGTGAGGTATTTCTGTGGCCTTTCCAGTTGATGCAGGTGTTTGGAGAGGTACATACCAAACAGGGCATTATACTCAATTATTGACCTAATGAGGGAGGAGTACAGAGAGGTAATAACCTCCTTTTTTCTGGATGCAATCCCTTTACTTATGAGATGAACCAAGTAAAAGGCTTTTCTGACAACTGTCGCCACATGATGGTCGAATGTGAGATTGTTGTCAACTTGAGTACCAAGGTCTCCCACCACAGGTTGTGTGCTTAGGGATCCACTTCTGAATTTCAAAAATCTCACAATCACAACTTTCAGTATCTCAAACTCATAATGTCGAGATTTTGAAATCTCGAAATTATAAAAACAAAAAAAAAACATGACAACATCCAAAAACATGTTTTTGCAGGGGAGCAAGCCCCCCTACACCCCCACATCCCCTGCAACCTAAATATACTAACTCCGAGATCATTGTACAGTGAAGAGAACGGTAATGTGGATCGCTATACAGTGCGGAATGGGAACATTACCATTCCCTTCACTATTGTGTGATCTCTGAGTTAGTATATTTAAGTTGCAGGGGTTGTGGGGGGGTGCAAGGGGGCTTGCCCCCTGCAAAAACATGTTTTTGTGTGTTGTCATGTTTTTTTTGTTTTGAGTTTTTTTGGGGTTGCTATTGATGTGGTAATCAGTAGGGGCCATGCTTTTGCCAATTGTATAATACATTTTTTTGAGTTTAACTTGTGCAACATGAAGATCATTGCTGATCTGCCTGTCATGGTAGTAAACTGCTGCTCATTTAGGCATTGGCACCCCCCCCCCCACAGTCACTCTCCCACATACACAAGAACACATTCAAACACACACACACACACACACACACACACACACACACACACACACACACACACACACACACACACACACACACACACACATCTATCACAATCCCTGTACCTGTCTCTGACTTGTGTGCCCTCCTGTGGTTTCCCCATCCCCCATTGCCGGTACTAATGTTGATGTCATTATGGCGCACAGGTATGGAGTACTCCCTGGTGTCTAGTGTCTCCCCCCATCCCACCCAGATCCCCATAAGGATGTTGGTGCGATTATGGCACTTAACTATGAATTAATCCCTGGTCTCTAGTGTTTTCCCCCACCCCAATCCCTGTATTGATGTTGGTGTCATTATGGCAGTTGTATGGGCTTGCCCCCCTGCAAAAACATGTTTTGTGTTTTGTTGACTGCTTTGTTGGGGGGGTTTCAGAATTTTGAGATTCCAAGATTTCGAGGTTCTGAGTTTGATTTTCTGAACTTTGGGATTTTGTTATTTCGAAATTCTGAAGTGGACCCGAAATATTGAGTACTGTAATGTGAGACATGTAAAGTACTCTCAAATATTTTGAATATGCATCCATCTTAATCATGAATATACTGTTTATGAAAGGCACTGTGAAAGCATTATACAGTCCAACATCTCTGTGGACATTACTATGTAGTAATGGTGTTGATGTGGCATTTCCTGCTTCATCTCCCTTTTTGAGGGTATAATAATTGTAGTACCCAATAGGGCCCAACTTTCTACAGGGAAAATTCAAATACTTTTCATTTTAAAAAATCATGTTTATTATTCGTATTATAAATGAACATATGAAACAATCTTCTTGAAATAGTGCAGTCAATAACAAATATACAGCATTACAAAAATACAGTTACAAATTTAGTAACATCTTTTAAAACATGTCTTCTAACATGTACCTGGAAAATATAAAACATTTTATAAACAATAGTAAACCTATGAATAGGTGTTAGTAAATTCATTCTATATTATCTTCCAGACTTTGTATTCATCAAAAGAAAAGCACTCTCTAACATGCCCCTAGGAAAAGCAATATTTAGCTATTGTACAACTAGCATTATGTATATGCAAAATGTTCATAAAATCAGTTTTATATAATCTTCAAGACTTTAAATACATAAATAAAAGAAAACAGCACATTAAAGACAACTGAACTCTATTTTATTTTATTTATTTTACATTTGTTGACAGGGAGAGTCCAACCGGATTACAAGTCCATTTTCAGTGGAGGCCCGGGGAGAAAAGCTCCAAGAGAACAATTTTTTACAAAACATAGTTTTAAGGACAGACTTTTGACATACAATTTCCATAGAAGAGACTTTGACATACATATTTTATTTTTATTTTATTTTATTTTATTTGTTTAACACTTGTTGACCGGGCTAGTCTAGCTGGATATATGTCCATTTTCAGTAGAGGCCCGGGGAGATAAGCTCCAATCAGTTCAGATGAAGTTCACATATACAGCAGTACATATTTAAATTGCAAAAAAAAAAGAAAAAAAATTTTTTTTTCTTTAACAGATGGGATACATTCATTCTCTACAATATAATATTAACTTTTAGAAGATATTCCTAAGTTTAGGATTCCTGTGATAGATTTACTATCAGAGTAAAAGCAGAGAGAGATGTAGAATAAGGCTCCGAGAGAGCAGATGATGCTCGCTATAGTTGAGAAGGATAACAAGTTGATTTACAATATGTCTTCTCCTATTTTTAGTTGCTTATGGAACGCACAACATTGCTGGGGTAGTATATTAATTGTCCTAAGTGGGTACAGTACTATGATTGGTTGGCTTAGCAGAGTTACTTAAGTTAGGTGAAGTGTTCTAAAGAGACATTAGCCAGGGGGGGATACAGGAGGACAGTCGATTATTCAAAAAGTGAGTTTTAAAAAGTTTCTTGAACTGTGATGGGGATTTGTTGTCAGTTATGTGGACAGGAAGGGAGTTCCAGGTTTTTGCTATACAGTGGCTGTAGACAGACTTACCAGCTTCATTGTTATATTTGGTTACTTTGAGGAGGTTTTGTGTGCTAGACCTCAAGGGCCTGGCGGTTGTATAGGGTTGCAAAATATTTTGTAGGGCTGGGGTGTTTTCAGAGTTATGTATTATTTTTTGGGCTAGTGATAGTTGATTGAGATTAAGTATTATTGGTAGTTCTAGCCAACTGCGTTTTTTTAGGCATTCACAGTGATGTGTTCTGATGGGAGACGTTGTAGCGAATTTGGCTATATTATTATAACAACTATCAAGTTTGTTTAGGTCGGATTTGCGGAGATTTGTAAGCACGGGGGAGGCATAAAGTAGGGTGGATAGTAGGTGAGTCCTCGCTATTGTAGTTTTGGAGTGGTCAGTGAGGAATTTTTTATTGCGATACAGTAGGCCAAGGTTTTTATGCACTTTTTTATGGTTATAGAAATATGTAGGTCAAATCTAAGGTGATTATCTATTTCAACCCCTAAGAGTTTGGTATGATTTGTGGGGGTGATTGTGGTCTTGTTAAAGGAGGAGATGAAGAAAGAATCAGTGGGAGGTGTGGCTCTGTGGGAGCTAAAGAGTACTAGCTTTGTTTTACTTGGGTTCAGAATGAGCCTTTGGTTTGTAATCCACGTTTCTGCTAGGGAAAAGCATTCTTGTGTTAGGGAGTAAAGGATGTCCATTGATGTGGCTGTGCATATTATGGTGGTATCATCTGCATATTGCACTATTGAGGCTTTAGGAATACTGTTTGGGAGCTGATTGGTGAAGAGGGTAAAAAGAAGTGGCCCCAGGATGGAGCCTTGGGTTACTCCTAGGGAGACTAGTAGGGAGGGGGAGAGTTGGTTTTGCCACATAACAGCTTGTTTCCTTCCCTCTAGGTAGTTTTTGAACCAGGAGATGGCAGGGGTGGTAAGGTTTAGAGTTGCTAGTGAAAGAAGGAGTTTATTGTGGTTAACCATATTGAATGCTTTGGACAAGTCAAGGAAGGTGGCAGATACAAGGAGACCATTGTTTCTGTGAACATTAACAATGTTGGTGAATTGCTGGTGGTGCTATGGAAGGGTCTAAAACCTTGCTAATATAACCCCTTTACATACTCTTTTAAAAATAATTAACTTTGAAAATCCTCCTTGAAATGTAATCTTACTTTCACTATAGCTTATAGTATAGTACCTACACAAAAGCAACATAGGCTCGTAAGTACAAATATGACTCTATCGTTGTCCATGTTGGTGTGAATGACCTGAGATGTACCTCTCTGGACTACATGAAAAAAGACATGGAGGAGCTCTCCAATCTTGTAGCCCAGGCAGGTATGACCCTAGCCCTGAGTAGCATCCTGCCATCATCCAGAATGATACAACAGTACAAGGACAAAATGATTGACTTCAACAATTGGCTAAGCTTCTGGTGTCATTCTAAGGGGATCCAGTATCTGTCTGCCTGGGATGACATGATTGACAGACCACGATGCTTTGCCAGAGATGGCCTGCACCTGTCACCCTTGGGATTCCGGATACTGGCTAAGACTCTTGCCACCACTATAGTGCCTTTTTTAGGCAAGGTTCAAATGACAAATTCACCAACTTAACAGATACAAGCAAGCAAAATCTGAGGGTAATGCTACTCAATGCTAGAAGTCTAAACCTCAAAATGCATTCATTCGAGGCACTCCTTAAAATGGAGAACATCAACATCTGTGCAGTGACAGAGACCTGGTTCAAGACTCCAGAGAGCACCCCTACATTACCAGGCTATAATTCATACCACACCATCTGGCTACCTAACCTGGACCGAAACACTAAAGGTGGAGGCGTGTCCATATTCACTAAGGATATCCACACCTCCAGGCTAGTTGCTCAGCATAATGCATCCGAGATTATCCAAGTGCAACTAACTCTGGGCAAGACTGCAAGCCAAACTGTAACTTGCTGCAGATTCCCACCATGCCCCAGGATTCCCACTCCTCATTTCTTGATATACTGGAAAATATTAGGGTACAACCCAACACCCTAATGATGGGTGATTTCAACTACCCCACCATTAACTGGGAAAACTACTTATGTACCAACTCCTTTGCTCAATGTTTTCTGGAATTTATAAATTCCAGTGCCTTGGATCAACTTATCCACACCCCACCAAGGGCAGCAATATCCTAGACCTGGTCATTACCAACATGGGCGACCGGTGTTCCACACCAGAGGTCAATTCCTCGTTGGACAGATCCGACCACAAGCTAATCACCCTAAACATCCACATCCTGCCCCCACCTCCCATTAGGGAAAATACCATAAAAAATTTCTCCAAAGCCAATTTCACACTTCTAAAGACAGAAGTGGCAAACTTCATGACACCCATGCAGATGGACAGTAGAGGTATGACTCGTGAATCCTACACAAATGCACTTTATAAGCACTTACACGAGTGCATGGATCATGCTATCCCTAACAGAACCAAGATGCTATCCTCCAAAAAAGGAAGCCAATCTGGTGGTCCCCTGCCAAAAACAAGCTCTACAACAGAAGAAAGAAACTGTTGCAAAAAAGAGTAAAATCCCATGATTGAACTCACTGGTCAGCCTCAGTAAGAAGCTGAGATCCCTCACAAAATCCTCCAAAGCTAGTTATGAAAACAAAATTGCCACTGATTCTAAAGACAACCACAAAGCATTCTATAGCTATGTCAAGAATCTCAATAGCAACACTCAGATCTGCTCTGAGTTACAGCACAATGGCACTAAATATACAGAACCAAGTGATATTGCTAACATCCTGGTAGATAGGTTCAGTGCTAACTTTACCTCCCTTTCACCCCCTAAAGGGCCCATCTCTATACCGGAAGAATGCAAAGTTCCTGTAATCACGGCTGCACAGGTAAAAAACACACTCTACAAAGACAAGAACACAGCATTCATGGGACCTGACAACATCCCAGGCTGCATTCTACATGAACTACAGAATGAACTGGCATCCCACCTAAACACCATGTTCAGTCATAGCCTCACCTCAGGTTTTGTGCCCACTGAATGGCTCACAGCAACGATTATCCCACTCCACAAAGGGGGAGCCACCATGGATCCCGGGAACTACCGCCCCATTAGCCTAACGAGCCTGGTCTGCAAGGCCATGGAATGTATCATCATGGATCTTATACACAAAGACATTGGTAATCTCCAAACTATGGACCCCACCCAGTTCAGGTTTGTAAAAGGCAGATCATGTCTCCTAAACCTGATAGACTTCTTTGAAGCAGTCACCAAAGCTGTAGACGAGGGTAAGGTTGTTCACACAGCCTAGCTAGATCTTGCCAAGGCTTTTGATACCATCCCCCACTCTGGAATTATAGATGAACTCACTAAACTAGGTATAAATCCCTATGTCACAAGATGGGTTGTCAACTGGCTCACTGACAGAACCCACGCTGTGAAAGTAGCATACTCCAAATCCGACTTCAGACCAGTGACAAGTGGAGTACTACAGGGTTCAGTCCTGGGTCCTCTCCTGTTTGATATCTACTTTTCTAAAGTACAGGCTAACACAGAAGATCTTTAGCTAACGAAGTTTGCAGATTACTGCAAACTAGGAGCCATAATCGAAACTCCTAATGATGTGGACATCCTACAAAAGGGCCTCACGGAGACAGATGCCTGGTGTCAAAGCCATGACCTCAAGCTCAATGCCAGAAAGTGCATTGTCATCCCCTTTGGTAAAAAGTCTGTACCCATGAGCTACCACATAGGTGGTAGTCTACTTAACAAGGAAAGTGTAATAAGAGACCTTGGGACACAGGTGGACAGTAGTCTCTCCTTTGATAATCACATCACCACAGTAGTCAGGAAATCCTTCTACATGATACACCTCATCACAAAAGGTTTCTCATCCAGGAAAAAAAGAGGTCATTGTTCCCCTCTACTCATCACTAATTAGACCCATTATAGAGTACAATGCCCCTTTTGGTATGTACCTCACGAGACATCTACAACAACTGGAAAGGCCGCAGAAATACCTCACAAAGAGGATCACCAGCCTCAAACAGATGCCCTACGCAGACCGTCTCAAAAAACTCCAGCTTTACTCCATCGCATATTGCCTACTCAGAGGCGATCTCTGCCTAACATACAAAGCTATGCCAAACCCAGAGCTTTTGGACATGCTCCACTTAAAGAAATCCCAATCCCTCCAAGCTACATACTCTAGGGACCTAAACCTTGTCACTACAATAAACAGAACATGCCGGAGGGATAGATTCCTTTCCCAGGGACTTCCCATACTCTGGAACAAACTACATATCTATATCAAACAAAGCTCCTCATTAGCACTCTTCAAGAAAAATCTTGATGATTGGATGGGAAATAGGAAATTCACCCCGGGGATTACCTCTGTGGCTCTGCTTGACAGGAGCACAGGAAAATAATTTTCTTGGCTGGTGAAAGCCAGAGTACCTTTTTGGCTAGTCTTATATAGGCCCTAGGGCCAATAGCCTAGTACCTACCTATGAACCTATGAACCCATATATCAAATCACTAATTTATGCCTTTTAATTATCGCTAAATAAGATATACTTCTGGGCCAAAGAGGTAGAACATAGTCTAATTATCTTTATTTTTTTCTAAATGCCAGTTGCCCCCACCAATGCCTGCTTTCCATCAAGCTTTCCCCAATTGGATTTAAACCCTTTCATTCCTCCATAGAGGGGAGTCCTCTAAAACATACAGATGATAGTTTTCTACAGAGACTGTCAATAAGGCAGCCATGAGAACTGCTTCCCTCTCTGTCATCCCTGCTTTGTGGACATTTTTTACTGATGGCCCTAACTTTCCACCCTGGCTGGAGGAATGAGTGTTTCACATCACTATGAGGCTCACAACGCTTTCCCCATGTGAGTGCATACTCTCACACAACCGCTATAAGGGTTATCACCTACTGATGGCTAAGTGAACCTAAAGCAGACTTCAAGGAATGTCTTTTAACCTCCTCTTCTTCCACTGAGTGGACTGGTACATTTCACAGCTGGCTCCACCTTACCCACCCCTCAAAATGAACATATCTATTCTCTTCCCACAGGTCCATCAAGTTATGGAAGCCTGTAATCTAAACCAGTTGGCCGGAGCTGTAGTCAGGACTTTATCCTTCTGTGCTTCAGTAGCTGGCCAGGCCACTTATCTTTAATCTTGAAATCCAAGACCACAGCTAAGAGGTACATTCATACCTGGCTTATTCCCTCATGGCAGCTCCATGCTGGGAGATTCTATGTCCACCCCCATCCAGGTGATCCAAATATGTTAAAACTCATTTCTGAATGCTATTACAAAACCTTATGCTACATCTATATCAATAACAAAAAAATTAAAAGTAACAAAGGGATATATTAATTTGCAAAGAGCCTTCCCACACTTCACAATCATAAATTGCAACTAAATGCTTTCCATGGTTGGACACGCCTTCCATTTGCAGTGATGGCTCTCACAACATCCCCGAGCAATCTGTTATGTCCCCAATACTGCCCACACACTCAGACATTATTGCTTGCTTAATGCATATTAATGAGTAGAACTAACCCAACCTCCAGCTCCACAACCAAACAGTAAACTCAAATTTAGCTCCTCTCATTAACAAATAACACTGTAATTCTGGTTACCAATGTTTCATGAAGTTTTGGCTAAAAAGCCTCCTCTTCAGTTGGAGCGGAACTGATCAAACACAAAATATTCTACTATTTATCTTCTAGATGTCATCCCCAAACCTCTGTAAAAATAACCAAGAACATTTGACCACCTGAGTGATTATTTGGTCCAGCAAACAGCATAAACCTTAATCTCATAAACCTCCCATTATCTTACAGTAAAATCACCAACCGTAATATCCATCTTTTAATAACCAACCCATAACATGCCATTACCTCATTCAAGTAACTAATCAGGTCACACTATCAGATAATCTAACAGAGGACTTCAATCAATTGAATTTACATGCTAATCTTTGTGGGCTTTCAAGTGAAACCATATGCATTATAAATATAATAATCTAATAAACATGCAGTTTCCCACTATATCCTTGAAAATTCAAAGCACAAGGAATGTGACCAGCTTGAAAATAAAATAAAATTCTATAATTACTACACAGATATACCTCACTTTTAGTGCCACCCTATATAAGCCATCCAATTACACACACTTTTTTTATCCAAGTACACCAAAATTCTCTTCCTGAAATGGCAGACTTACCTCTATTCAAAATAATAACCAAAAAAAAAAAAAAAAAACAAGGGACTGAATCTTTTAGGCAAATTTTTAACTTGCAACTTACTTGCATTTAATTTAACTTACCACACATGATATGTGTACCAAATCATATTCAAATCTACCTTTAGTAAGTGATAGGTTGCACTAGAGATCTTAAACATGCACCAAGTACTTTACGTGCTCAAAAATCTTGGAGCAATAATCATACTATATTAAAATTTTATTTGTTTATTTATTTATTACATTTGTTAACCGGGTATGTCCTCCTAATCTCACCAATAAAAAATGGGGAGTATCTTAACAATCATTATTTCAGCCATACTTTATGCTTGGAAATGAACCACCTCTGACCAAAACAACTGCAAGCAATCATCATGAAAGTCCCCATAATACTTAGACATATCTAAAGGGTCTTTACTTTACTCATAGTTATGGAGGAGCCCTTGACCATGTCAGCTCACCTAAATAAGCCTGAAATACAAATTACAACACTGGAAAACAATATCTCTGTTTCAGGCATATATAATAACATCTTGTACATAGTTATATCATATACATATACATATAATTTAATATATATGCACTTCAAACTAGAGATATATTTTTATTCCATCCCATATCCAAAGTGAAGATAAATATTTGTAAAATGAGGTGGAATAAAACATATCTCCGTACAAAGTGTAAATATCAAACAACATACATAGGTACTTAAGGACACCTTTTCTTTTAAACTGTAGCAACCTGTTTCCTACAGTTTGCAATACACAAGAAGTGCTAAAGCACTTTAGTCCTGAATTTAAATCCAATACTGGCATTCACTTCTGATTGTGGTAACAAAGGTATATCTAAGTATACTCTTTGTACTCCCCTGAGTACAATTTTTGAAACATTACTTGGAGAAACCATGGCTTTTTTTAGGTCTCCAGTAAAAGTTACATAGAATTAAAAACTATATATGTAATGGTTTTTGAATGAAACTGAAGCATTTGTTTAGTGTGGTGGAATAAGCCCCAGCAGTCCTGCAGAGAAACATTATTTCTACTGTTTGTACCTACAGTGTTATTGTTTACTATGCATCATTCATAACCATAGGTAAGGCTGGGAACAGAGAGTGGCTTTAAGCTGAGGTCTTTATCTGAAATCCTAGCTTCTGCTTCAGCACCACAGGTCAGCTGATTGGCCACAGGACTACAGCTACTGCCTGCATTCCTTCTCAATTCCATTTTATCCCTTGACAACACTCTTGTACAAGGCCTGAAAATTCACTAAGGACCACTTTCGCTGCTCAAATGAAGACAGCCGTCCACTCTTTTACAGGAGAATAACATGGCCACAGATTTTTTTCTTATGACAGCCATGTTGATGTGCATGCCAATGGCCATAGTCAGATGAGGCCAAAGGAACAACATTCTGCAAACAAAAGATATGCCAGGTCTGGGTTACCGAACTGGGCATCTGGTTGCAGCTTGATATCCTGAACATGGGAATCATGAAAAGGAACACAGACAAGCTACACCTTTACAGAAGCCTGTCACCCAGTTGAATGAATGTTAAAAATAAAGAGACAGATCCTACTACATTCAAAAAGAAACTAGATACCTTGCATCAGCAATCCTTCATAATGCCACAAGACCAGTGCATGCATTCAGTATACCATGTTAAACTGATTGCAACACCCAGCAGCTGCAGTGGTAGAATATTTCCTAGCAAGAACGCTGAGACTAGGTTTCACTGAAAGCCAAAGGAATAGTACAAATGTGTATACAAACACAAAAAACACAATTCCCAACAAATGCTGCACAAGCCATGTTTTGACCACTAAGTTGCAATTATTTGAATAATAAAAAGTGCAAGAAAAACTCAGTCAAGCTAGAGTCTTATTTCTATAATGCATTCAACCTTCTGTAGGAATGGCCAATGAGATATTTGCAAATAATGCATTAAGAACATATCAGTGTTCCAGCTACATGGCTTCTGAATGCCTATGACTTTTTCTTTTTTACCTTTTAAGTCTTTATGGTCACACTCAGGCCATTGAAGCCAAACCTCACTAGCTGTAGGCATGCCAATCCACTTGTGCTGTAGTAATGAGGTCACAAAAAGTCTGTGTCATGTTTACATTATGGGAGACTTTGGCTTTATTGGCCTAAATGTACCCATAAAGACTTAAAAAGGCAAAAGTAAAAAAAGTAAAGGGCATGTAGCTGAAACGCTGGCATATCCTTAAGGGCTCATTTGCAAATATCCCATCGGCCTCCACTACAGGAAGATTAAGGTAGTATGCTGTGAAGACTCTGATTGGCTGAGTGTTTCTTGCATTTTTAATGAAAGGGTTTGTCTGTGAAAACATTTTACCCTTTGGTTGGAAATTATTTGAACAATGCAACCCTTTACATTCTAGGCTGACAACCTCTAATCTCCTCATGTGATAACAACATCATAAAAGTGGCTTCTGTGTCCACTGTAGCCATCTACTCCTCTTGATCTGTTTAGTGCAGCATGCTGAAAGCAACACAGCTGCTTAACTGACTACTAGAATGTCTCGGACAAACATGACATCTTCCAAATTATTAGGACAATACGTGTAATTTATCAAGATGTATTTCTGCAACATTCTCGGGTTCTGTTTTATACCAAGCCTATAAGTGACAGCCAGTAAGACAAGAAGGGATTGTGAAGAATGGATAACAACAACACCTGCCTTGCATCAGTCCCTTAAATACATTCTACAAATTGTCATCCTTTGGCTTCTGTTGGAAACCCAGTCTCTATTTTTTTTTTGTTCTAGGATGTTTTACTGCTTCAGCCAATGTGTGTTGCAGACTTTTTGACCTGGGCCTTAACACATTATTCCCAATATTATGTGTTGGAAACTCTCATAAATCCTTGCATAACTGTCTCAGGCTAAAATGCTGGTCCACTGCTCCATGGCTTGGAGAAAATCAGCACTATTCTTCCTGAACTGAAGTTTTATCAGTCTGCCAGAGTCTCATCTCCGGCATCCCAGGAACGCTGATGATTGCAGTCCTTTATCTATGGCATATATCTTCTGGAACCCATTCTTAAATCTGGGGATCACCACACAAATTTGCCAGTCTGGAGTACTTTCCATACAATGTTGAATAAATGTGTCAGTCAGACCACCAAACACAGCACAGTGTGTCTGACATCTCCAGCTTGATTTCATCCACACCTGCAGTCTATTATTTACTTACTTATTTAACATTTGTTTACCAGGAAAGTCCAACTGGGACAGAGCCCATTTTCAACGGTGGCCCAGGGAAGAAGGCTCCAGATGCATGTCTTTAGAATGTGGAAAGAAACTGGAGTGCCCAAAGGAAACCAATGTGAGCACAGGGAGAACATTCAGACTCTGCACAGAAGGCACCGCAGCCAGGAATCGAACCAGAGAGTCTCTTGCTGTGAGATGACAATGTTAACTAGTACAGCACTGTGCCACCTAGTATTTCCTTTTGTAAATTCATTAAAGATTTTGCTTACACTGTTTTATAGGTGTTTTTTCATTGTGAATATTTTTTAGCAAGATATCCCTCTGCATTTGTTATGTACTTAAATATCACTCAGATTATATTGTGACATTTGTTGTAAATACTGCAGGTTTCTAAAGTAGCTGCTGTGACATTGTGTCATTCATGCAGGACTGAGTCATGTGATCTGGGGTCCGTCGTGTAATCCCACTGTGGTCACTTAAGTAGCAAGGCCATGTATGTCTTTAAATGAAATCCTTGCTGTAACTATGGATATAGGTAAGTGCATGTTCTGGAGTACTTTTTACCACAAATACATAAAATGTACTTCCATTTACACATACATGCCTGCATGCATAATATGTGTCTTAGTATCTTGAGTTTGTAAAATTATATTCACAGTCACTTCCATTATCAGCATGAATCTCTTTCTGTCTCCTAACCAAATGCAGTATTTCATAAAGTTGCCTGCCTGTTAGTGAGTCATACACTCTCAAGTCTGCACACTTGATTCATAAAGTTGCCTGCCTGTTAGTGAGTCATACACTCTCAAGTCTGCACACTTGATTCATAAAGTTGCCTGCCTGTTAGTGAGTCATACACTCTCAAGTCTGCACACTTGATTCATAAAGTTGCCTGCCTGTTAGTGAGTCATACACTCTCAAGTCTGCACACACAATGTCAGAATCAACACAAACCTGGAAAAGGGGCAGATATTTTGATACTCATTATTAAACTAAAACAAGTTTTAGAAGAAAAAGCAGAAATGAGTAACACAAATGGAGATCGGTAATGAGAATATCATGAAACACTGACAGCTCCTTTTGAGAAAATGCATGCAAAAACATAGGCAATTTCAAATGCTCCATATTGCGTGTCATGACAGAAACAATGTATCATCACAATGTTTTGTCTTATTAAATAGGCCATACATATGCATAACACAAAAGATTGTTTTATGGCTGAATGTGTATGAAAGTGAGTTTACAGTCTCTGAATACTTATCTAAGTTCATACCAGTTATTTTTGCAAATCAGTGTTAGATGTGAGCAGCACTCTCAGCAATCTGGATGCTAAAAAGCAAATCACAGCCTTCTAATGCTACATATCCATGCTGCTCACACATGACACTTATGGATAAACTCTGTACACATAATGGAGATCTGCGTATATAAATATGCATATTTCAATTTACAGCCTACTTTCAAAATGGAATTTGGTTGCAGTGACATTGCAATCAATTGTTCATTGGCAAACATTAGTTTGAAACGTTTGATCTGTGTATTGCTGTATTTTGTTATTAGCAACATATACACACGATTGAAATTCATGCATTACAGGAACAAACTAGACCTGAGGTTTTCAACCTGTGTAACCAAAGAACTGCATTCCAGATGTTACTCTTTTTATTGCTTTATTTGGGTTTATAGTATAGGGACTTAATAGCCTGGGCTTTTGAACATTGTGTGAAACGGTTTGCATTTCTTGTCTAACTTTGTGTTGTTAGATTTCCTGCATTTAGTAAAGACTGTACTGTCTACCATATCAATCAATCACTTAATCAATAAATACATAAATCAATTATATATAAAAATACTGTTATAGTAGATGTGTAAACAAACATGCAGTACTGTACATGATGAATATAAAAGCAGATATGTTTATACCCACTCACAATTTTTAATGCCGGACATTTGCATTTCTGTAATGGGTTTCTGCTGGCTTGCATTCTAAGATTGCATTGCACAAATATGAACTGCTTTAACCTTTTGTTGCTGTAAGTGATGTCATTCTATTAATAATTCAGTTCACTGGGGATGCACCTTCCTTTGCTATCAAACATGAAATGTATGCCAATATAGTGGCCCTACCCACAGTAAATAACAAAGGAAATGTTTAATTCACACAAGTTTAGAAATAGCCCAAGGGATGAGTGCATTGCCTGTCGTCTCAAACCAAGTAAAACCATAAAGCCATTTTTTACCTGTGTACAGCAGCTAATTAGATGCACTGAGAATAGAGGGGCTACTTTCAACTTGGGAAAAAACACCATTCAGGAGTTTAGAACTGTAGTATAAAAATAACTCAGTTTGAGATACACTGATAAATGCCACACAATATTGATAAATGGTTATTGATAAATAAAACATGATTAAGTCCAATGCTTCTGGCATGAAAACAAATATTTCTCAAGATGCATACCAAGCAACGGAGCAAGAGGTTACATTTGTATGTTTGTTTAAACAAAACAACATTTAAAAACTGGCAGTTCACCAACAGAGAAACAGAGATACTGACATAAGACTTTATCATCAACACAAATATTAAATACTCTCATGCAGAATTAATCTGAAAGGCTGCACACACAGCAGACTGTTCTCAAACACACAATGAATGCAGCAAGCAACAGTGGCATGACTCCTCCAGCAAATTACAGTGGCTCGCTTGACAGCATCACGTGCAAATGCATCAGTCCGGAGCATGGCTAATCAGATTAGCCATGCACTGTATCCCTGAGCATTACAGGGCAAAAATATCACAGTAAGAGTATTTCAAAGACAAGCCCTACCATGCTATTTTAGACCACAGCAATGAGGACTAAATGCAGTACCTATTTATTGTAATAATAGGCCTTTTAGTGCTGCAGCAGTTAAGTACAACAAGGCTGTGTGTGTGTGTGTGTGTGTGTGTGTGTGTGTGTGTGTGTGTGTGTGTGTGTGTGTGTGTGTGTGTGTGTGTGTGTGTGTATGTGTGTGTAGGTAGGTAAGGGATCAGTGTGACTATATCAGTTTCTGCATATTTGTATGTGAAAGTGAGCATGTGTGTATAGGCTATGTCAGGCATTACTGGGATTATATCGGTGTGTGTGTGTAGCTGTCTGTGCAATAGTATATCATGAGTTGGTTCTAAGATCACGTAATACATTCATCTCAGTTTTGTTACTTGTTCGATTCAGAGACATGCAAATGATATGGTAATGAACTTCTGCTTCTTGCAACCTTTGCATGCCTCTGATTACTAGTTAGCTTCATGGTGGTACTGGAGCATAACATCAGAACATTATTACTGCTACAGAGCTAACTTCTCTGAATACACCTGAACATGTTAATCAACAACCATACTCTTAAGAATTTAATTATATGTCTGCTAAATATCATAATATGCACATCAAAAATCACATATATATTCCATTCCATGATCATTTCAGTAGTTCATCTACTGCAACTGTATAAATAAAATTATACCCAAAAATAAGCATCATGTCTGAAAACTATAATATGATGGAGTACAGAACAAGAAAAAGAATAATTTATTCCTACTAGCTGGAAGCAGTCATATATAATATCTATAATGGAGACATCTACCTTGATCAGTTATATACATGTTGTTTATACTATCACTGCTTTCAAAAATATATTAAAAAAACTGCATTCACAGACAAATCCTTGTGCATCTAATTCACAACAGCTTTCTAATTCCATCTCATCACGCTTTCAGACCAGCCAAGAGTCCTAAAATAGCTCCAATGTCATTGCTAAACACTTTATACCAAAAGTGCAACTGGGGAAAATGGGTGTTTCCTGGATATTTCTAAAGCATTTGACACTCACTGTCATAATTTATTTCTTAGTAGGCTAACTGACTTAAACCTAAGCACCAACTCACTAACCTTGTTTGAAAGCTAGCGGAGACAGAGAGTGTCTTAAATGGCACAACACATATTCCTTGTTTACTAATAACAGTAGGTATTCCACCAGGATCCCAGGATCAAGACTAGGCCACCTGGTTATTTAACATATTTGTAAACAACATGCATTTATCTGTGCAACGCCCTGACGCAGTCCAATATGCTGATAATTTGAAACTTATCTGTTCAGCTTTTATTTTCTCCAAGCTAGAACCCATTGCAGTACCATGACTAGGTATTCTAGTGACAGAGCAGTTCTACATCTCCACAATCTGGTGCCCATTCAAAGTTGTGAGGAAAGAGGTCATCTCTGAGTTTACGCCAATAAAACAAAGCAACTGGCTAAAGCTAAACACCACACACAAACAGCTTCAGCCTTGACCGCAAATGCAGTACTATTATTTCTCTGAATGTCAGTACAGTGCTACCACCTGACTGACATCTGCTGATCATGTAACCTAATTCTTTGCACCAGAGGTGGCTGCCCCTTCACCCCACCCAAGCTACATCTCAGATCCATTGTTTGGGAAGCTTTCACCAGAATTGAACCTCGGCTGCAGCAGCACCAAATAATAAAGAACAAAAAGAAAACAAAATCATTCAAAAAAAAAAAAATGCATAAAATAGGCCAGCTCTGTAGATAGAATATCAGTCTAATTCCTAGACGCATGTAGCCATATCTCACACACTCAGCTATTAAGACTTTTCTATGCATTCCCCAGTGTTATAAACTTGGAGACGACTCAAAAGATCAAACTGGAACAATGTTATAATAAAATAGGTAAATTTACAACAAAACAGCGTAACAAAATCCATCACTGCTTAGCTGTCAAACAACTGAATTGATTGGAGCTCCCTGATATACTTAAGAACACCCAACAAAAAATGGTCTACAGCATTGTAACAACTCCTGAAAATTGTTGAATTCTCTGTCAGATTATACTGTGGCATATACCAGCAAGAGATCATAGATCAGTTTCATGTTTTCTCAGATACATTTAATAGCTCTGTGATGATGTGAGGTAGTGCCAATTGTGCCAGACAGAGTAGGGCAGTGCATGTGTAACATATGCCAGCATAGCTATCTGGAGTTTTGTAAAGAATTACATGTCATTTGTATATCAAACTGATTTGTACAGATGCTTGTATTAAAAATGTATTTGTAAAGTTGTTTGTGTTAAAAATGTATTAACAGTGGGTTCTGTTGGGCAAAAAATGGTGAGAGAGTGAGCAAGTGGGAATAACAGCATACCAGTGGTAAGATGTCTGGAGACAACAGGGGTACTAAACTATCACTGGAGTTTGTATCCTATCTTAGTGGATAGAGAACACGTCACTGCCAAGAGAGACACAGCCTCTGACATAACTATTGTGAAACCTGCTGTGGTTTAAGAGGGGCAGCACTTGTTTGGGCAGTCCACTCCAGTCAGAGCTTAAGGAGGGATCCCCATTCCAAATACTTTTGGCCAGGATTCACCTTGACTGGGGGAGTGGAAAAGAAATCAGCAGGTAGGCATGGTTGAGGATATCCCTGTAGATGTCTTGACAGGGAATGATTTTGATGACACAGTACCTTGTGTGCATGCAGTTACACGTAGTCAGGCTTGGAGAAAGGCATGTGGGTCTGGTAGCCTTGGGGAGACCCAGACAGTCCCCTCACCTGAAGCCAGGGCTGGTGTTGTTGCTATTTCAGGGAAGGAGCTATCCTGTAGCAGTTAGCCTGAAGATGAGCCACAACTGCTGATAGGTACTGATGTTCCTTGGACAGGGTGACAGCAAGGGCAGAGGGGAATGGTAGTACCCAGGCTGACAGTGAGGCATCATTTTCAGAAGATACCAGACTTCCTGTGGAAGGGGAACTGGGAAGGGTAACAAAGGTAGAGTGAAGCCAGGCTCAGCTCTCGGACCCTACATTGCAAGGCTTGAAGGAGGTAGCTAAGGAGGAACCTGATTCTCACCGAAAAGGTCAGTCTGTATACTGGAACAAAGGGTTACTGTATAGAGAGTGGACCCCTGAAGGAGGGCTAGAGGGTGAGGTAATATAGCATTTGGTAGTGCACAGAGGCTACCATCTGGCATTTCTAGCCATAGCCCATGACATTCCTTTTGCAAGTCATATCAGCATAAACAGTACTAGGAGACATATTACACCGAAAATTTGTTGGCCAGGGATTGCAAAGAATGTAACAGGGTACTGCAGAACCTGTAAGCAGGTCAAAGCTCCTTTGATGCCTTTGCCTGTGACTGTGGAGCCATTTCAGAGGGCAGCTATGGATATTGTGGGACCTCTGAGTATCCCAAGTTCCATAGGGAAGTAATATACCCTAGTGGTAGTAGATTATGCTACTAGATACCCTGAGGTGAACACTCTGTCTTGCATCGAGGCAGAGAATGCGGCAAATGTTTTTGTTATAGATTTTCAACAGGATAGGTTTTCCAACAGAAATACTGACTGACAGAGGTGCCAATTTCATGGCAGACCTGCTGGCTTGTCTATCAGAGTGCTGTGGAGTGAAGCATCTAAAGACTACCCCCTAGCACCCCCAGACTAATGGTCTTGTGGAAAGGTTAAACTCTACACTGAAGTCAATGCTAAGCGCATCTGCAGACCAGTTTAAGAGAGAGTGGTACAAATATTTGCTCCATCTGCTGTGCATACAGAGAGGTACCTTAGGAATCCATAGGTTTTTTCACATTTTTAGTTGCTGTATGGGCATAGGGTGAGGTGGCCCTTGGATTTGATTTGTGATGAGTGAGAAGGCAAGTGTGAGTCCCAGAAGAAGTCTGTTGTGGCATATGTCCTAAACCTCAGGCCAAGGCTTAGGGAGCTCATAGGCTTGGCCCAGGAGAATCTGACAGAAGCCCAACAGCAGAAAAAGGTATGGTATGACAGGAATGCTCGAGCCAAAGAGTATGCTGTGGGACAGCAAGTTATGGTGCTCATTCCTGTCATACACAATAAGCTGCAGGCAGCTAGGGAATGACCCTTCAAAGTGGTAAGGAAAGTCAGTAAAGTTAACTACATGGTAACACTGCTAGGCAGGAGGCAGGTACACAAACTGTACCAAGTTAACATGCTGAAGTCTTACCATGATAGTGAGGCCCTTTTTTGAGTATTTGCAGTGGGTGGCAGGAGAAAGAAGTCTGAAGGGGATTTGGTGACTGCTCTCCTCAGTAAGGTTCAGACTAACACCTCAATGAAAGGGGTAGCAATATTCCAGTGGCTATCCCCTACCCAGGTTCAAAAAATCCAAGCAGTGTTACAAGAGTCTGGGGAAATGTTCACTGGGAAACCTGGGCTCACCCACCTGGTGCAACACTATGTGGATACAGGACCACAAAGACCTATCAAGCTGGCCCCTTACAGGGTGCCTGTGTGAGTCAGACAGACTCTGAGGGTGGAGATACAGGAAATGTTGGAACTGGGAGTAATCCAGAAGTCTAGCAGTCCCCGGGTCTCCTCAGTGGTGCTGGTATCAAAGAAGGATGGTAGCATCAGGTTCTGTGTGGACTACAGAAAACTAAACAGTCACACAGAGTCATATGCTTAACCCATGCCTAGAATAGATGAAGCCTTAAAGCAACTGGGCGGGGCTAAGTATCTGACCACTACTGATCTGACCAAGGGCTAGTGTCAGGTGCTCTTGACTCCCACCACTAGAGAGAGGTCAGCCTTTGCAACTCCTTTCAGATTATATAAGTTCACAAAGATGCACTTTGGGATGAAAAATGCCCAGTGACCTTCCAGAGGCTGGTAGATCATATCCTAGAAGAAGCAGGAGATTATGTCCTTACCTACCTGGATGATATTGCCATCTACAGCCATTCCTGCTAAGAGCAACTTCAGCATGTCACGGAGGTCCTGGGAAGACTGCAAAGGGCACGGCTGACCATTAAACCCAGCAAGTGTCAGGTGGATATAGTAAAGGTCTCCTACCTGGGAGATAGAGTGGGGAGTGGTAAGATCAGGCTAGAACCTACCAAAGAGGAAGGTATTCAGGCATGGCTTGTCCGTGTTACCAAAAAGCAGGTGAGGACATTCTTAGGGACAGTGGGCTGCTACAGAAAGTTCTTTCCTAATTATAGCACAAGAGCTGCTCCCCTCAACAGACCTGATGAGGAAAAACAGGACAGATAACATGGTGTGGACCCCAGCCTGTGAGCAGGTATTCTAAAAGCTTAAAGGGGCTTTGGGAGGATCCTCTATGCTAGCCAGTCCAGATTGCAGCAAATAATTTGTTGAGTAGGTGGATGGTTCATACTGTAGGGTGAGGGCTGTACTCAGCTAGGTTTCCTCAGAGGGAGTAGAGCACCCTGTTGTAAATCTCAGCTGTAGAGTCCAACCCAGGGAGGGATGTTATACAGCTGTAGAAAAACAATGTCTAGCCGTAGTATGGACACTGCAAAAACTTTAGCCTTATCTATATGGAAGGAAATTCACTGTGGTTACAGACCACAATCCCTTAACATAGCTACATCGAGCCAGCCGGCAAAATGCCAAGTTATAAGGTGGAGCCTAAGGTTGCAGGCATATGACATGACAGTGCAACACTGTAGTGGAGTCAGCAATGCCAATACAGATGGGGTCTCAAGACAGGGTATGGGTTAATGTGTTCCCAGACAGGCTCATTTCTCTCAAGCAACATTCCTTCAGGGTTAGTTGAAAAACTAGCTTGAGTCTTCAAAAGGGGTTGAGATGTGATGATGTGAGTTAGTGCCAGTGGGAGTACAGCAGTACAAGTGTAACATATACCAGCAAAGCTAGCTGGAGTTTTGAAAAGAATTATATGTAATTTGAATATCAAACTAATTTGTACAGATGCTTGTTTTAAAAATGTTTTTGTAAAGTTGCTTTTGTTAAAAATGTATCAACAGTGGGTCCTGCTGGACAAAAAAGAAATATACATGTATGTCAGACTATACTGTTGTAACTGATGAAATGTATATATTTTAATAAAGAATACTGGAAGGGAAGGGGTTAAGCTCAGCCCAGCTAATTTTAAGAAAAATAGCCTGAAATTAAATGACTTGGGTAGGCCATAAATATTTTATTACACAGGTCTGAGTTCAGTCAGACATGCAATGTTTGTAAAAAGCCTGGGCTGGGACCCTGCTCTACTGTCCTTAGTGGTGAACTAATTGCTACCCTGTGGTGCCAGAGAATGGCTTCTTCATTTCTGCAGGAAAGGTGGAAGTGTTGGAATTGTTTTACAGTTTCCAGATGCTGTAATAAACCTTAACTAAACTTCTATGTGTTTATTGTGACACATCAATGTCAGATCCTGGCTCAGTTTATAGTGAGAGGGTAGTGTAGGAACCACAGAGTCAGGTGACCAGATGTGATGTCATTCAGTAGCCAGCACTGAAGTTGCATTTGAATATTAGTGAGAAATGCGAAGTATGCACTCTGTTTTGGACCTAACAAGACCCTCATCCACTTTCCCCTTTAGTAAGTAACTAGGGAACAGTTATTCTTCAGTCAGTTAAAAAATATATAGTGAGATTAGCCAAATGTTTTTTTATATATGTGAGTCTTTCCATCTGTGTTTTTTTTATATTTCCTGTGATTGAAACTCTGATGTTTATTGTAAATAGATATTCAGTGTTTTTATCTTTTTTTATTTATTATTAAATATATCTAAACCATTAATTGTAGCTAGTCTTTTAGGGAATATTTAACCCTTGAGAGTACTTGCATTTATTTTGTGGTACTGTAGCTCCATGTTCCTGAAAGTCTTGCTGCTTGGTGAAACACTACCATTTGTATGAGTATTCATTTTACTAAGTATAATTGGGTACCCTAGTAACAGCATTAAAGTAACTGGCTTCTGGTGTTCTGGTGGCAGCAAATCTACCTTATAGTGTGGATGGAAGTGGCGGAATGCATAAACTTTGCCAGCCTTTCCCAGGAGTGTGAGTGTGTGTGTGTGTGTGTGTGTGTGTGTGTGTGTGTGTGTGTGTGTGTGTGTGTGTGTGTGTGTGTGTGTGTGTGCGTGTGTGCGCGTGTGTCCGTGAGTGTGTGAAAATCAAATCTCAAAGAGAGCGTGTGTGACAGTTATTTGAACTGGGACACTGAGAGCACTGATTTCACACAGAGGGTGGTGGAGGACTTGGCTTGGAACACCCTGCTAATGACTCAGCTCTATATTGATCAGTGGGAAGTCTTATTTAGGACTTGGAGAGAAAGCCCAGCCCCAGGACTGTAGTGTGCACTTCCTGTGTGCTCTTAAGGGAAATTGTACTTGGTGCAGAAGACTGCATCTGAAAATACTGTGTGTGTCTATTTTTCTCACAGTGAATCTTCCCCACCAGTTTCAGTGGTGAGGACTGAGGCTGCTTGATCTCTGGTCCAGAGAAGGGACATCACAAGCTCATGCAGAGCTGCCGTATAATTCCCATATGTAGCTATATGTAGCTCTATCCTTTTGTCATTGTTCCATTCACCCCAGCCCCACCCCCATAATCATCATTTTCAAAACCACCCTAAAATCACATTTTCTCATCAAAAGGCTGTGAAGATTCTCTAGAACACCAGAATAACTCCTGTAATCGATGACCTTATGGTCCTACATGCAATCAGCATTTAATAATTATAATGTACAGGGCTGTACATGAGCACAAAACATTTGCATGTGCAAAATGTATTGCCCTGGTCTTTTTTGGGAAATGTTTATAAATAGTATAAATATTAAACTTGTAAGTAAATACTGCAAATAAAAAACACAAATGATTTAAAATATTTACTGACACTATAACTTTTTTCATCTGCTTTCAGGCAACCTTTGTATTCCCTTTTAAAATATTGTTTTAGGCCACGTTTTGGATTCTTCAACAGAATTGTCATTACTGCTACCTCTGTTATTGCTTATATTAATTGTACTTGACAGTATGTTGCAGCTTTTCTCCCCATGCCTTCACTAAAAATGAATTATAACCAGCTGGCCTATCTATGTGAACAAATACATTAATAAGCAAATATTAAATACAGCTGCACAGTTAGTTGGGTTGCAACTGCAAATCATCATTGGTAAATTCAGATATTTTTGAAAATTCACATAAGAATCAGTTAAATATGTCCAGGCATATAAATTGTGGCCACAGGTTTCATAAAACAAAGATGAAGTATGAAACTGGTTTGCTTTAAAATCAGAGCAGGCTATTGAGAACTGATGGTTTATATTCAAGACATTGAAGAATAATGTGAAAGACTGCAGTTGTGCTACTACAGTTTAGTTTTTACATAGATGTAGTTACTATTACGTCACTATTGTACATGCCTACACAATACTGAGTACATTTTGTACAAACATTAAATTGTTTCAAAATCTGAGTTTACATATTCCATTTCAAAGGCTAAAAAAGTGAACAGCAAGTCTGTGTATACATCAACATAAAATCTTACATATTCAAATGTTATGAAGAATATTTCTAAGAAACAAAACTAAATATAGTAGACACATACACACACACACACACACACACACACACACACACACGCACACACACACACACACACACACACACACACACACACACACACACACACACACACACACACACACACACATATAATTTGACTAGCTAGCTCAGGGTTATAACTTGTGGACCACTGAAGTGTTTCTTTTTTTCTGACAAGCTGATACAGCAGCCTTAACCAACCAAGGGAAATTATCAAAAGCGTATTTATTGTCATGAAATTAGAATTATGTGAAACAATTAAAATCCTATGCCACTGGAGTATTGACTATGGTTTACCAATACACTTCTCAACTAGTTCTGGTTTGTGATCAGTTTGACTTGGGCAGCTTTGCTGGCTCTAAGAGATATTTCTGTAAAAATGATTGCATTTGAAGAGACAGCATATTTTTCTTACTCAAAGAGTCAACATGTTTTCTTATTTTTCATAATTCTTTGCCGATGTGTGCATTGCAGGCTTTATTAAAAATTCTATCTTATTTGGAAAGTAAGAGGGATTATAGATACCTTGTGCTAAGTAATGTATTACTTGGTAATCAGTTATTTTGTGTTACGTTTCACAGCATAACATCTGGCTTTCCTTGTTATTTGTTTCCCCTGGATAACCCTGCATCATTTCTGATGAAACAACTGAAGGGCTTTAAGATCAGAAATGTCTAAAGAAGACACGTTTCATGGGAACACCACAGGTACTCGAATCCAAAGCAGTTGAAAACCGCTGTCTTGAAGCCAGAGACTCAAGTGCCTTGTAGCTCAGGTAGGCTGCTGCTTGAACTAGAATATTAGTTCAAGGGACTAGCAGTATGGGGAGGGTGGAAGAGAAATTTTAGGGTTAGAAACTGGAAGGGAATTTTAGGGTTAGAGAACAGGAAGGGAGTTCTAGGCTTAGGGAGTGGGAGAAGAGTTTTAGGGTTAGGGAGCAATCAGGAAATTTAGATTTAGGGAAGGCGATTGGAGTTTTAGGTTTGTGGAACAATCAGGAACTTTAGAGTTGGGGGAGGTAAAGGTTTAGCGTAAGCGAGCAAAGACTCTGGTTAGGAACTGGATGATTTTTTTTTAGGTTAGAGTGTAGGTTCTCATAGGGTTATATAGTTTTATAGGGTCAGGTGTTGGGAGGGCTATGTAGAAAAGAGAGATCAGGTTAAGGAGAGATCAAGCATCTGCTTTTTGAGCAGTTTGTATTGCAAACTACTAGCTTGTGAACAATTGTAGCAGAGCTATGTTTTATATCATAAGGAACTGAAAGTTTGTTACTAAATTACATATACTTGTATTTTTCTCTTTTACAGCTTCTCTCACAAGTATAAGTCATCTAATTGAAAGATCTGTAACCTCACAAAATAAGCTGATTTAAAAAGAAACACAACAAAACCTGAAAATTGCTGTAACACTAGTGAAGGATTTATGCAGGACACCCCTGACAAGAGGACTGTCCCCCCCTTACACCTCCTTTATTTACATATATAAATCAAAGATTGTTGCACCCCAGAGTAGGGAAATATGCCAATATTCTGCAACCTCAGAATTAATATATTCATTCTTTATACTCACACTTACAATTTTACTGTTCTGTTACAGTTTTACTATTCTGTTACAGTTTTACTATTCTGACGACTGCTCTTGGCTGCCACTCTGTAATGTTTTTCTTTCATGTTTCTGTAGGTACGAAACAGGAACAATTTTTAAGTATGATTGCGACTCGCAATAAAACTGTGCAATGTTTCATTTATAAAACATAGTGATGGAGAGAGTAATGTGCATCATAAATTAGTCTGATTTAAGGAAGCCTGGATTCAGGACCAAAACGCAGCAAAACACGGAAAGTCATTAAAATGTAAAACTGCTCAATGTGCCTCACAAATAAAGAGAATAGTTCACACAAATATTGGAAACAGTTGATCTGGTGAATTAATACACAGAAAAATATCTGTTTGATTCATTCCCATAGTTGAAATGTTGAACTGTATAAAACAAGCTAAAAAAGTCGAAAGAAAATGAGGACATTGAGAATTTGTTGGAATGCAGTTCCAGCAATATTGACTGCATTTCAGCCATTTTCTGATGCATGAGGAAGCATGCAACTCTGCCGTGTAAGAAATCCATGCATGTGTGACATTCTCTGCTCTGTCAGACTTAAACAAACATTACTCTCTGGTTTGAAAACAACTGAAGTGTAGCTGTATGTTTTCTTTTTAAACTGCAGGAACAGGTAACAAAAGAGGTGCCATATTAGTGGAATGAAATGCAGTCATATTAATGCTGAATGAACAATTCCCTTTAATGACTGTAGTACCACAAAAACATAACATTATCATGGAATTTAGCAATTTAGGACACACAAATCATTTAAAAGATGTGTCTTCAATGGGTTGTAACTAATTAACAACTGAAAGAAACACTGCATATGTTGTTGTTTGTCTTTCGGCTTTTCCTGGTTATGGGTCGCCACAGCGGAACTCCGGTCCATATAATAGCAAAATATACAACCTTCCATAATGTAGTCTCTCCCAACCACACATAGGGAATTTCTGCATTCTGAAGCCATAAATACAAAAAAAGTGTGTTTTTGTTTTTATAAAGTGTTCTATATCAATGTATTATGTTTCTGTACTAACAAACACCAAATCTCAGTTAAAGACCAAATATCCTGTATATAATATATGAATAGTACAATAGTGTGTTAATCTGCTCCACCAGACTATAACCTGTCTACAAACAACACATAACTTTACCTCTAGCATCTAGACAGGCAATGTTTCATAATACCCTTTTGTTTGTTGACATACAAAGCAGAGTTGACTTTCCTATGTAGAGATAAGCAGGTCCACGTTGACATACAAAGCAGAGTTGACTTTCCTATGTAGAGATAAGCAGGTCCACCTGATAGTTTTCTTCTTGCTCTTTAGTACCACAATAACAAGATCTGGGTTGCACAATGAATGCATTGCACTGTAATAAACTACTTAATAAGTGTACAAAAAACATCAGTGAAACTAGTGGAAACATCCCTACAGGAAACATAGCAATGCATCAATCTATGCACAAAGGCAGGAAGTGCTTTGCACCACAAAAGGAAAACATTTGCCAATTTGGTTGTGATTATAAACAGGTATTTTAAGTGTAATTAAATAATTAAAAAAGGCCCTCTCAAGCAGGTTTCATTGTGTTCATGGACAAAACTTTGCAGGCCATATTAAAAGTGTTGGGTCCAACTATGAATACCTGCATCTCATTTAATAGAATTTTCAATCCCAAAGTAAAATCTTAGGATCATAGGAGGTTACTAGGATATTGGCCCTGAGGCCCCTTGTAAGCCTAGCCAAGAGTTTAGCCCATGTTTAGACAACTCAGCACCCAAAGCCTCTGTCCAGCAGGGACACAGGTGGAATCTCAGGGGTGTGTTTTCTGTTTCCCATTCAATTATCACTTAAAAAGGGATAATGAGGTGCTCTGGTTGACATGCAGAGGAAGTCTGTTCCACAGATGGGGGAGTCTCTGGAGCTTGACTTGTGGATATGCAACAGTCCCATCAAGGCAGGGTCTGAGATTGCTTTGTATGCTTGACAGAGGTCACCTCTGAGGAGTCTGTATGAAACTGAGTAGAGGGACAGGGCTTTTAGCCTATCTGTGTAGGGTAGATGTTTGAGGCCTTGGATTCTCCTGGTGAGGACCCTCTGTGGTCTGTCCACCTGCTGCATGTGCTTTGCGAGGTACGTACAGAAGGGGTCATTGTACTCAATAATTGGGAAGAATAGGGAATAATACAGAGATGTTATGACCTCTTTGTCCCTGGATGAGATACCCTGACTTATGAGGTGGACCATGTAGAAAGCTTTCCGTACAATGGAAGTGCCCAAATCCCTCACTACTGATTGTGTACTTAGGACGTTGTTATAAATGTGATAATATGTGGGGACATCACTCTCCCCAAAGGGGATAATGATGCATTTTATGGCATTCAGCTTGAGGCCATGTTTCTGGCACCAGTTATTTGTTTGGTGAGACCCTCTTGGAGGACACCCACATCACTTAGGGAATTGATGACTGCACCCAGCTTGCAGTTATCTGCAAACTTCATCAGCCATAGCCCACTGGTTTTGGCCTGCACCTCAGAGAAGTATATCTCTAATATCAGAGACCCCAAGACTGATTCTTGGGGTATGCCGCTTTTTACTGGGCTACTGCTTGAGGTGGCTTCCCCTATTTTGATTAGGTGGGTTCTATCAGTGAGCCATATGGATGGATGCCTAGTTGAGAGACTTTATCTGCTATGCCCGAGTGGGGAATAGTGCCGAAGGCTTTGACCAGGTCAAGGTAGGTGGTGTGCACCATCTTTCCCTTGTCCATGGCTTTGGTGACTGTCTCAAAGACGTGAAACATATTTAACAGACTTGACCTCCCCTTGACAAAGTCAAACTGTGTGGGGTTGAGTGTTTGGAGGTTGCCAATGTCCCTGTTAATAAGGTCCATGATAATCCATTCCATGGCCTTGCAGATCAGGCTAGTTAGCTGATGGGTCTATAATTTCCTGGATCAGTGGATGCTCCACCTTTGTGTAAAGGGATGACAGTGGTTGTCCTCCACTTGGCTGGTACAAAGCCAATACTCAGGCCTTGGTTGAATAGGATGCCTAATGGTGCTGCAAGTTCATGCCTGAGTTCATGTAGGATGCAGCCTGGGATGTTATCGGGTCCCATAGAGGCTGTAATTTTTGCCTTTGAGAGGGCAGTGATGACCTGTTCCCTAGAGATAAAGGGTGGGGGGGCAGGTACTGGGGATGTCCTGATTTACTGATGGGGGGGACAGAGGGGAGAAGTTTTCACTGAATCTGTCAGCCAGTAGATTGGCTATATCTACAGCATTTGTGTATGTGGTGTCCTTGACCACCAGTTCTGAACAGATCTGGATGCTTCCTTTGAGACTGCAGACATATGTGAAGAAGGCCTTATGATTGTCTCTAGTAGATGTGGCCAATTTGGACACGAACTTGGCTTTAAAGGATTTCACTAGTGTTCTTATTTGCTTGTTCAGGCTAAGGAGAGATTGCTTCCAATTGGGTACCAGCTCCTTCTTTGTCCTGGACAGCAATTTTTTTCTTTGTGTTATATAGTTTATTTATTGCAGATGTCCACCAGACAAGTTTACTCTTCCTTGCAGAGGATGATTTTGTCCTGTCAGGTATTCTTGATTCCATGCATCTATATAAATGCTTGTATGGTACTTTGGTGTAGATTTGGACATTGGTATCAGTTCCTACATTGGAGGAGGAAACTGTGAAGCTGTTTATACCATCTCTCAGGAGGTTGTAATCAGCTTTGGAGAAGTTTTTTTGTTTGACTCTAGCTAGAGGGGGTCAGGGGAGATGGTGACTCTGAAAGTGAATACTTTATGGTCGGATCTTACCAGGGAGGATGATACCGTAGGGGTGCTGCAGTGGTTACTTATGTTGGTTAATACCTAGTCCAAGATATTATCGCCTCTTATAGGGGTATAGACTAGCTGTCCCAAGGCATTTTAATTGATAAAAATCAAGGAATCTCTGGGCATTTGTATTCTGGCATGAGTAGTTTTTTCAGTCTATGGTTAGGTAATTAAAGTCACCCAGGATCAGGGTAAATGGTTGAATATTGATAGATTTGAAGAAGTTCAGATAGGTGGAGTGGGCATCTTGAGTCAAATATGGGGGCCTGTAGCTAGCTATAATTTGAATAGGGGGTCTTGTCAATGGTTAACTGCACCTGGAGTGTCTCCTGTGCATCATACTGTCTGACCAGCCTGGAGGTGTGTGAGTCTTTAATATATACTGAATCTCCACCTCCTTTGGCTTTGCTGCCAACATTTTGGGGTCTGAATGTATGATAGGATGAGTAACCAGATAAGGCTGGGGTGCTCTCCACAGCTTTGAACCAGGTTTCTGTGACTGCACAAATGTCAGCCTCTTCCAGGGCTAAAAATACTTGCAATGAGTGCAGTTTCATGTTTAGACACCTAGTGTTTAGCAGCATGACCTTTAATTTGCGTTTTGTTGAAATGTTTATGTTAGTAGCATTGACCTCATAACTTTTCCTAAAAAAGGCACTATGCGGGGAAGTCTGAAGCCCAAGTGAGACAGATGAAGGCCATCTCTAGCAAAGCATTGTGGTCTGTTGATCATATCTTCCCAGGCTGTCAGGTGCTGGATCCCCCTGGAATGACACCAGAAACTAAGCCAGTTGTTAAAGTTAATCATTTTCAGTTTGTATTGAGGCATCATTCTGGGTGATGGTAAAATGCTGCTTAAGCTAGGGACATACCTGCCTGGGACACATATTCAGTGAGCTCAATCATGTCTCTCTTCATATAGGCCAGGGAGGTATGACTCAAGGGTCTATATTACTAGACCAAAAGATCACAACAGCGAATGTATGTACATCGACACATTTATGTCGATGTACATACAGAGCGAAACACCTAAACGGCGGAAACCGGAATGCCGAACGTGTTTCATAGCCAGCAGCATGATGGTGGGGATAAGGAAATATATCCTTTTCCCCACTGTAGTGCAGTCTCAGAGTTGGTATATTTAAGTAGGGCGGTGTGGGGGGGCAAAGGCCCCCACATCGGGGGTGCAGGGGGTTTGCCCCCCTGCAAAAGCTAATTAATTTAATATTTTAGTTTAGATTTTACCTACCTGTGTGGTGCATTATGATGATGAAACACTTTTGGCGTTCCGGTTTTCATCGTTTACGTGTTTCGCTCAGTATGTACATCAATGTACATGTGTCAATGTACATACATTCACTGTTGTGATCTTTTGGTCTAGTAATATAGACCCATGCCTCAATTTGTTCACACCAGAATGGACTATGACAGAGTCATAACAGTACCTGTTGTTGAGAGACTTGCGTACGTTTGTGATATGGCAGATTCTGGCACTTGACGAACAACTAACAGTGACTTTCTCCTTATTCAGCCTGGTGCGAGGCACATCTGTGTGTCTCACACTGGAGTCTCCAATGACCAATATGTTGGGTTTATGGTTAAGCCTTAGTGGTTGTGAGACACTGGTGTGTGGACTATGCATGGTATGTGGTGTGGAAGGTTGTGGAGTTCTCGTGTTTTTGTCTCTGAGGTCTTCTTTGTTTGGGTTTGTTTTTGATGAGAACCTCCGCATATGTGGGTGTGTGTTGTGTAGTTGTGGGTGGTGTTTGAGGTGTAGTGATTGTGCTGGCAACCTTCTCAGTGGCAGATATACTGGCTTGTGAAGGAGAGAGCATAGACTCTAGCTTCTTTATGTAATTGCATCTTTCACAAATTGTATTCCTAGGTGGTAGTAGTAGATGGCTGTCCGTGTATATGAGGCAGTTGCTACACTGTCTCAGGATGCCCATGTCAGCCAGGCTGGCAGGAGAAAGTGTAGGAAATTGTCCATCCATATTTGTCAGAATCTGAGGGAGAGAGGCCAGGGAGAGCTAAGGGGTAAGCCTAAAGCCCAAGTGCTTAAACCAAAATAAGAGGCTTAGAACAACACTTAAAATTTAAACAGGCTAAAAACAAGCAGTAATAAATGCAGCAGAGAAGATGCAATTGAACACTTTAGAGAACAAGTAGCAGAAAAACCAAGATGAAGTAATAGAGTAGGAGGAGGAAACATAAATACTGTAAAAGCAGCTGAATAAAGTTTTGTTTTTTTTTTTTTTTGCATAAAGGTCTAACTGTGTTCCATCTGAAAGTCCTGGAGATATAAATAATGTTGTGCCAACATACTTTATTCAGAATAGTTTAAGCAGCTTACTGAGATTTATTGGATGGTGCAGTGGTGCAGTGGTAGCATTGTCATCTCCCAGCAAGAGGTTCTTTGGTTCAATTCTCAGCTGGAGTGCCTTCTGTGCGGAGTCTGCATTTCCTCCCCGTGTTCATGTGGGTTTTCTCTGGGTACTCTGGTTTCCTCCCACATTACAAAAGATATGCATCTGGAGTGTTTCTCCCTGGGCCACCACTGAAAATTGGCTTTCCTGGTAAACAAATACTAAATAAGTAAAATTACACAAAACATAATTCTAAAATGGCAGACTACAAAGGCTGATGGATATATCTCATAATTAAATTGACGTTTTGCTTTCCATCCTTTGCAAATAACTCAGTACTCTATATTGTGACATCTATCCTACTGCATAGGTATTTAACTATATCTGTACAGAGTATAATTAGTATAAGAAGCCTTACTGCTGTATGTATGTTTACTGTACAGAGTATAATTAGTATACCATGGTATCACCAAGAATGACACCAGGGTATAGAGAAAAAATTATCAATTTCAACAACTGGCTAAGTTTCTGGTGTCATTCAAAGGGGATCCAGTGTCTGTCAGCCTGGGATGACATGCTCGACAAGCCACGCTGCTTTGCTAGAGACAGCTTGCACCTGTCACCCTTAGGCTTTCGAATACTGGCCAAGGCTCTTGCCACCCCCATAGTGCCTTTTTTAGTCAAGGCTCAAAAGACAAACCCACCACCGTAAATAGCACAAGTAACAAAAAACTGAGGGTAATGCTACTCAATGCCAGAAGTCTAAACCTCAAAATGCACACACTCAAGGCACTCCTCAGTATGGAGAAAATCGATATATGTGCAGTAACAGAAACCTGGTTTTAGGCTCCAGAGAGCACCCCAGCACTACCAGGCTACAACTCATACCATACATTTCAGCCACAAAACCCAGACCAAAATACAAAAGGCGGGGGAGTATCCATATTCATCAAGGATACCCACACCTCCAGGTTAGTGGCACAGAACGATGCTTCAGAGATCATCCACGTGCAACTAACAATGGGCAAAACTGCTATTCAAATTATAGCTTGCTACAGATCACCCACCATGTCCCAGGACCCCCACTCCGCATTCCTGGAAACACTGGGAAACATAAAGGTCCTACGAAACACTCTGATATTGGGTGATTTCAATTACCCAAACATTAACTGGGAGAACTACTCAAGTACAAACTCCCTTGCCCAACATTTCCTAGAATTTATAAACTCAAACGCCCTGGATCAATTGGCCAACACCCCCACCAGAGGTGACAACATATTGGACCTGGTCATCACCAACATGGGCATCCGGTGTTCCACACCGGAGGTCAACCCCTCGCTGGCTAGATCTCTGGATATCCACATTCTGCCACCGCCCCCGGTCAAAGAAACCACTGTGAAAAACTTTTCAAAAGCAAACTTCACGTTACTTAAGACCGAGGTGGGAAGTTTCAAAGCCTCCGTGCTAAAGGATAATGCTGTCCAAGCTGCAAAATCCTTTACTAATGCACTCTACAGGCACCTACAAGAATGCATGGATCATGCTACCCCAAACAAAACTAAGACTCACTCCTCCAAGAAAAGGAAACCAGTCTGGTGGACCCCTGCCATAAATGAACTATACAATAGAAGGAGGAAACTAGTACAGAAAAGAGCAAAATCCCAAGAAGGGAAGACATCCCTGATCAGTATCAGCAAGAAACTAAGTTCCCTCATAAAATCATCCAAGGCTAGCTTCGAAAGAAAAATTGCCATGGACTTCAAAGATAACCACAAGGCATTCTTTAGCTATGTCAAGAATCTAAGTGGCAGTTCTCAGATCTGCTTGGAGTTAGTGCAGATTGGCACAAAATACACTGAACTGACAGATATAGCCAACATCCTGGTAGACAGGTTCAGTGCAAACTTCACCCCCACTCACCCCCAAAAGGGTCCATAACTATACCAGAAGAATGTAGTGCCCCTGAAATCACAGTCACTCCAGTTAAAACAGCCCTCTCAAAAGCCAAAAACACAACATCAATGGGACCGGACGATGTCCCAGGCTCCGTCCTACACAAGCTCAAAGATGAACTAACCCCTTACCTAAACACACTGTTTAAACTCAGCCTCTCCACAGGCTGTGTGCCCACAGAGTGGTGCACAGCAACAGTTATTCCACTCCACAAAGGTGGAGCCACAACGGACCCCGGGAACTATCGCCCTATAAGCCTGACTAGCTTGGTCTGCAAAGCTATGGAGCACATCATCATGGATTAACAGAGACATTGGAAACCTCCAAACACTGGACCCTACCCAGTTCGACTTTGTTAAGGGCAGATCATGCCTCCTAAACCTGGTGGACTTCTTTGAGACAGTTACCAAGGCTATAGACAAGGGAAAGGTTGTCCACACAGATTACCAAGACCTTGCAAAGGCCTTCGACACCATTCCCCACTCAGGTATTATAGACAAGCTCACCACCCTGAGCATAAACCCCTACATCATGAGATGGGTTACCAACTGGCTCACGGACAGAACCCACATGGTAAGAGTTGCAGGAGCTAGGTCTGACTCTAAACCGGTTACAAGTGGCATTCCCCAGGGCTCAGTCCTAGGACACCTCCTGTTTGGCATATACTTCTCAGAGGTACAGGCAAGCACAGGAGGTCTATGGCTGACCAAGTTCACAGACAACTGCAAACTAGGGGCTATAATTGACCCTCCGGCTGACACAGACATCCTCCAAAAGGGTCTCACTGAGACAGATACCTGGTGTCAAAACCATGGCCTCAAGCTAAATGCCAAAAAGTGCATAGTCATCCCCTTTGGAAAAAACAAAGTGCCCACAAACTACCACATAGGTAGTAGCCCCCTAAATACGGAAGACATAATAAGGCATCTGGGGACCTAAGTAGATAGTAACCTCTCCTTTGATAATCACATTGCCAAAGTGGTTAGAAAATCCTTCTATGTAGCCCACCTAATCACAAAAGGGTTTACAGATCAAAAGAGGTCATTGGGCTCCTCTATGCATCACTCATCAGACCCATCATAGAGTACAATGCCCCATTTGGGATGTACCTTACAAGACACCTGCAACAACTGGAAAGACCACAGAAGTACCTCACCAAGAGGATCACTGGCCTCAAGCAGATGCCCTATGCAGCTCAACTGAAGAAATGCCAGCTGTACTTGGTTGCATACCACCTACTCAGAGGTGATCTCTGCCTGACATACAAGGCCATGTCCAACCCAGAATTGATGGACATGCTCCACCTAAAGAAAACCATATTCCCTCGAGCCACATGCTCCAGGATCTAAACCTCACCACAACAATAAATAGGACATGCTGGATGGATAGAGTCCTGTCCCAGAGACTTCCCATGCTCTGGAACAAGATTCCAATCTACATTAGGCAGAGCTCCTCGCTAACCCTCTTCAAGAGAAACCTTGATGAGTGGATGGGAAACAGAAAGTTTATCCCAGGGATCACTTCAATGGCACTGCTAGACAAAGGCACAGGGGACTAATCTAAGGGGGTGGCGAAAGCCAACACATTCTGGCTAGGCTTATAAATTCCTTCGGGCAGATAGCCTAGTACCTACCTATGAACCTATAAGAAGCCTTACTGCTATATGTATAGTTACTGTACAGAGTACAATCAGTATAAGAAGCCTTACTGCTGTATGTATAGTTACTGTACAGAGTACAATTAGTATAAGAAGCCTTACTGCTGTATGTATGGTTACTGTACAGAGTATAATTATTATAAGAAGCCTTACTGCTGTATGTATAGTTACTGTACAGAGTACAATTATTATAAGAAGCCTTACTGCTGTATGTATGGTTACTGTACAGAGTACAATTAGTATAAGAAGCCTTACTGCTGTATGTATGGTTACTGTACAGAGTATAATTATTATAAGAAGCCTTACTGCTGTATGTATAGTTACTGTACAGAGTACAATTAGTATAAGAAGCCTTACTGCTGTATGTATAGTTACTGTACAGAGTACAATTAGTATAAGAAGCCTTACTGCTGTATGTATAGTTACTGTACAGAGTATAATTATTATAAGAAGCCTTACTGCTGTATGTATGGTTACTGTACAGAGTATAATTATTATAAGAAGCCTTACTGCTGTATGTATAGTTACTGTACAGAGTATAATTATTATAAGAAGCCTTACTGCTGTATGTATGGTTACTGTACAGAGTATAATTATTATAAGAAGCCTTACTGCTGTATGTATAGTTACTGTACAGAGTACAATTAGTATAAGAAGCCTTACTGCTGTATGTATAGTTACTGTACAGAGTACAATTAGTATAAGAAGCCTTACTGCTGTATGTATAGTTACTGTACAGAGTATAATTATTATAAGAAGCCTTACTGCTGTATGTATAGTTACTGTACAGAGTATAATTATTATAAGAAGCCTTACTGCTGTATGTATGGTTACTGTACAGAGTATAATTATTATAAGAAGCTTTACTGCTGTATGTATGGTTACTGTACAGAGTACAATTAGTATAAGAAGCCTTACTGCTGTATGTATGGTTACTGTACAGAGTACAATTAGTATAAGAAGCCTTACTACTGCATGTATAGTTACTGTACAGAGTACAATTAGTATAAGAAGCCTTACTGCTGTATGTATGGTTACTGTACAGAGTATAATTATTATAAGAAGCCTTACTGCTGTATGTATCGTTACTGTACAGAGTACAATTAGTATAAGCAGCCTTACTACTGTATGTATCGTTACTGTACAGAGTACAATTAGTATAAGCAGCCTTACTACTGTATGTATTGTTACTGTACAGAGTACAATTAGTATAAGAAGCCTTACTGCTGTATGTATAGTTACTGTACAGAGTATAATTAGTATAAGAAGCCTTACTACTGCATGTATAGTTACTACCTTATCTACTTTGACTTTGTAAAATTTATTTTAATTGCATTCTGCCTGACGTTGTTGATATTGCATAACTTAAAAGATTTTGTTTGTACTGCATGTACTGCAGCTTTTCTCCCTGGGCTTCCACTAAAAAGAGGCCATTGTGCCCAGCCAGACGTCCCCAGTCCATAAATGTAAAATAAATACACACATACAAAGTGTAAAACCATAAGTTTCGCAGCTGACTATTACACCAGGTAGTCATCATCTAAATGACAAATCAGATGATTACATTTCTAGCAGTTTGCCATGTCATGACAATTACATTTCATGTTCCCATGTTCAGTACTTCTAACAGTGCTCTGTTAATAAATAATTTGCAATAAAGGACAAACAGCAGTGGTAAACTTTTTCTATCTATTTATTTATTTATTTGTTTATTTATTCTTCTAGGCAAGCAATGTTTTATAATACCTTGTGCTTATTAACACACAAAACAGAGCTGTACTTTCTTATCTAGAGTTGTAATAAACAGTTGTAGCATGAAATCTGAAGCAATTTCACAAAACACAAATATTCTTTCTTCCTTAGCTTGCTTAAATTATTTTTAACTTTTTTACTAAATTTTAAAACAGTATGAAATAAATAATAAATTTTAACAAAACATAACAATCAACAGAAACTATATACAGAGTCCATAAGAAAAATGTACATTAAACAAAAGCATTACTACTTTTCCATTAGATCTCTAAGTTTTTGTCAAGATAGATATTTACGTGTGATGTTTGATGTTCTGCAATAAACGGTTTGCAATTCCTTGTTACATACATTTTTAGCTAGGCAAACAAATTCAGTGAAAGAGGATATTTTTATTTTTCCAATTCTTCATAATAATTTTCCTAGCAATAGCCAGACTGTAACAAAGTAGAGGCACTTGTGCTTTTGGTATGAAATCTGGAACTGGGGTGTTAAATAAAATCAAACAATCTGTAATAGTACAATTGTCCGACCATAATGTGTTAGCAAAGTTTCTGAATTCTAACCAAAATGGAACAACCATTTTATAGTCTATAACCATATGAAGCCAATTTGCATCTAAAACCTCATAACATTTCCAACACTTTATTTTCTCTGTTTTATAAATTAAGGCAATCTTATGAGGGGTTAAAAAGATCCTATGCAAGTACTTCCACATAACAATTTTCCAATAAAGTGATGAAGTAATATTACTAATAGATTTCAAAGATATTTTATTATTAATATCTGAAAAAAATTAAAAGTAAAGCAAAAGTAACATAAAAAATCCAGCCTAAGGCACAAAAACATGGCAGATTTTTTTTTTAAACTGTAAAGGTTTAATAAAACAAAAAATGATGGTTAGCATTTTTATACAAAGTGCTTCTTCAGTCCATAAAAACTAAAATGAAACAATATCATTAAATAGTATGAACAATTAAGCAATTAGAGAAGAAGCAGACCATAAAAATTAAAATGAAACAATATCATTAAATAGTATGAACAATTAAGAAATTAGAGAAGAAGCAGCAATTAATTAATGTTGGAGACATCTAGATTTCAGCAGAGGTTTTAAAGAAACATTCCCATTTAAACCGGATAACTTATCAGCTTGTAAACTGACTATCCAATGTAGCTCCCTTAACTCTGCAAAATTTCTTATGTCACCTCCACATTGTATTTGATAGATTACTTCTATTACTCTAAAATTAAAAGTATGAATGGCACTGGTCATGTCACTAGATGAAGAGGGACTTCAGGTATGAGCTTTAACTGTACACAGGGTATGAGGAAGTGTTTTAGATGTAATCTTTGCAAGTATATAGAAGTTAGTAACACCTTTACCCATCCCCTTACAGGCTATACTTATAATTTTAAAGTATCAGCAGATTGTCGTACATCCAGCATAGTTTATCTGGCAACCTGCTCTGCATGTAGTGGTTTTCATGTAGGCAAAATTAATCATACATTACCTGAAAGAATAAGAGAGCATTTATACAGTACTTGGGTGGGGGATATCAAAATTCCTCTAGCCAAGCATACATTAGGGACCAATGGGAAGATAAGATGGATAAAGATACCAATTCTTAATTCTACCATTATAGATATACATTAATGTACCCCACAAAATAACACCATTAACGTCATCAGTATTAAAAAATCTCATAAATAAACTTAATTCATTTAAAAACATTCCTTACACCCTTTAATTTTTGCAACATAAGCAGGGATTCTTTGGCAAAATACTAAATCATTAGGATTTATAGTGATATTAAAAGTAATAGCATTATGGTCAGTCAAAGGACAAGCAATTATTAGTACTTCATCAATCTTAAAATATAACTCACTAGAGGTAAATACTCATATAGATTGGCACCCAAGCAAATATAAAGTAATGTGTATAATTAAGATATTTTGACAATCTTAAGTCATATAAATGTCTTAGGTTCATTAAATTTATAAAGTGATTTAGATGTTTGGCAGTGACAGTCATTCTATTTTTTTTATCATTAGTATCTCTTTCAGATAAAAGACAATTAAAATTGCCAGGCAATAAAATTATCTAAATATAGAACCAATTCCTTGAATCCAATAAACATTAACAAATATATAATACTTTTTATTAATTTCAACTACTACTAATCCCAGCATACCATTCTATCAGAATAACTATCAACTATCCTATGGCATAGTCAGTGACTTCCTCCAATCTTCTAGATTGCCCATCCATTTTGAACTAAAATGTGAACCAACAAGTACTGGGTAATCTTTAATCAACAGTCTATCAAAATCCCTAGTCAACAAATGTGTTTCTTGTAAAAGAAAAAAAAAACAATGTGGGCTTTATTTATTTTTAAATATTTTATTAAACTACCTCTCTTCATAGCATTATTAAGACCATTAATATTTAATGAAAAACATTTATAAACTGACATCTTTAAAATAAAACAGCTCAAAGAATGTTAAATTGTGTTTTTGTATCAATGACCTATTTCTAATTTTAACAAGTTTTGTTATGGGCAAGTTTATTAAACTAACTACAAACATATTAATTATAAAAATATTTATACCCCCTAACATGGAATAAAATATTCCTGGTTTGATGAAGTAGTTATTCAAACCACTCATAATCATCACCCTCACACTACTTAAACTCAGTCTATTGTTACTACCTCTAAGATAATCTAAACATCAATATATATTAGGATCTAAAACTCACTCCTAATATAAATTGGCATTACTATCGTAGAATTAAATTATTATATTGATCTAAGTTATGCAATCTGTACTAAATTATTACTCGCACAAGTACGAGAACTGTGAATTATGCTATCCTATCTTAAAATGGTGGTGGGTAAGTTATCTATGTCTGTATTTATATCGGTACTGTCTAGAATTTCTTCTGTTATATGCTTTCTTCACCTTTTTCTGAAAACTGTTTTCAGTGCACATGAGCCTGAAGTAATGAAATTTCATCCAGTGATAGATTGCAATAAACTGTACTTTGACTTTGAAATCCCATTTATCAAAAACAAAATTCAAAAGAATAATTAAATTCTATCGCTATTAAATATATGAAAACTATTACTTAATAATAAAGACAATCTCCCCAGTAAAATTGCATTTCTATAAATTAATATTATCTATTGATTATATAATCAAAACTATAATTATAAAACAATGAAACTATCTTATACTAAAGCATTAGGATAGTCATCTTAATAATCTATGCTTATTCATAGGACATATAAATATAAAAACTGATATTTCTAAAATCAATTAGCTCAGCTGTTAGAGGAAAAGATAACAGTAAGTCAGTTAGATAATATCAGATCTATAATCAAAACGACCCATAGATAGATAGATAGATAGATAGATAGATAGATAGATAAAGCTGGCTACTGTAATGTGAAGGAAGTCACATCTATAATAACAGATACCAAGGATTCAATATTTATATAATATTAACATATATCCAACAATTATGTTACTAGAATCTGTAACATTAGTTATATTACTTATTTAATCTCACTTATGTGAATATAACAAATAAGCAAATCTTCTAATTTCTATTACCTTTTTTTTTTCCTTTTCTTTTTCCTTCCCCTTAAAAATATTATATAAAATAACATTCAATTTCTAATTAACCATTCTTTTACTTACAAAGCTACAGTTGGAACATTTAAATGAATATGGACTTTGAGTGTCTTTAAGATTATTTAACCAAATTGCAAATGTCAACTGATTTTAAACATTTATCTAAAATATAGAAATATAAAATTTTTCAGTAAATACCTAAAGAAATGTATGCTTAATATGTAAACTTTGAAACAGTGGCATAGAAAGTAAGGTGTTGTTTCCCCTCTGCCTCCTCTTAAAAGGGGTCTATATTAGAGTGTTGAAATGGCATTACAGTGGATGCCGTTTTGACGACAAATAAAAAGAGAAATGGTAAAACAGTGAAACAACCAACAAATGAAAACACACCAGTTAAAACAATGTGCCCCCACATCCCCTAACTAAATATACCAACTCCGAGATCACACTACAGTGGAGTAACCGGCAACATCACGGCTCAAGCCAAGCGATTTTTTTCTCTAGTAAAAAAATTGCTGACCTGAGCTTTCACTGTTTGAGGATTTCGCTCTTTATGTGTCATCGAAATGGCATAAAAATAAACATTATATTTATATTATCAAAATCAGTTTAAATGGGTATATATCAGTTAATATTACTTCTATGAACTATTGTGAAGGTTATATTTGAAATAAACTAACCACATTCTAAGAATTAATGTGCATTTTTGAGAAGCATTTCTAAAAGCAGTATTAATAAGAATGTTGAAAATAATCCAATCATTGCAAACATTAAACTCATCCACTTTCTTGAGAAGGAAACAGTTTTCACTGTTTCCTCTCAGATGTAACAACAGTGTAGTAAAATATCTAAACATTATATCAAATAGTTACAGAATGAAACACATAAAATTGAATATATTTCACCTTATTTTTCAGTACCTTTATTTGCCCGAGCACTGTAATTAGAGCATTTCTCTTTTCAAAATAATCTAGGATGTCATAGTAGAATTTCTACAGTAATTAAATGTCGCAAAAATATATATTTCTATTTTTTTCTCCCCCCCCCCCCCCAGTGGACACAACTCTCTTGTGCTGTATAATGTGGGAATTATGGTCTCAAGCATCCTAAGCTAACCATATAAACCCGTTAGTTGCTGTTTGTGTGATGCAACAAAATAGTAGGTTTTGCTGTAAAGTCTTGTATTCCATCATCTCGGATGTATTATAATCTTGGAGATAGTTTAATTAGTTTGTGGTGTGCAGTTAGCACAGTTTCTATATATTGGTAGTGTGGGGGTGCATAAATACTTATGAAAATTTATAAATTATTTATCTGACCCTGAATTAAATGTATTTTAGTTTTATATTTCGTTTTTATAATTCAAGTACCTAAATTCGTGTTTACACAATATCAATAACTAATACCTTGAATAACTAAAATTAGATATATCCATTTGTAATGAGAAATTTGTTACTAGCATATATTTCATTTAGCTGTTGCATTTATTTGTTTACTGACATTACATGCAATATGATTTTGAGAGACACTTTAAAATAATTTCTGACTTCTGTAGTTTTATTAGTGATTTATGCCATGGTGGGTTTGACTAGACTTGCTTTGCAGTGCTACAGTGAGATGATTCCATTCTTTAGAGACAGTAGCTGAAAAGTGTATGTCACTTTATTTATTGTAAGAATTACATAGCATAGTGAGGACCTTGTTAGCAGACCCAAGATGGCTCTTAGGGTTGTATCAGGGTTAGTGATTAAGTGATTATACCAGTAGGCATTTGTAAGAGATGCAAGACTGAGTAGGCTATAGCCATCCTTGTGAGGAAAAACATGTTAGGAAATTCAAGCTATTTATTTTTTCAGTGAAATGCTATAATGTGCTCTTAGGGAGTGGCCTGACACAAAACTAGGTATGTCACAAAATGCTTGTTTAAGCATGTGAGTAAGTACATTTGAAGGGTTCCAAAAAATATATAAAAGTGAATTAAGCAATGAGGCAGTATAAAAAACTTTTATTAAAATTACCACATATGCGCTTTCACAGTTGAGACACTGTTTCAACAGGTATTCAAAGGTTTTAACTCATACATATGCTTTAAATAATACAAAGCATTAGACCAAAAACCAATCAGAAAAATTCCCTCCAAATACATTATTCTCTCCATTGGCATTTAAAGTGATAGCACAAGGTATTCTGTATATGTATATTGTGTCAAGTCATTTGATCTTATTTATACAAAGGTCTATCTTTCAAGAGGGGTTTAAGCGGTACCTTGCCACTGAGGTCAAAACCGGCATCAGCCCGCAGTCTGATTATTTATTTTGCTTCAGATACCTTGGTTTTATTCTGTATATCCCCTCCCTCTATAACCAGCTGTTACTCTCTCCATAACTAAAGACTTAAATGTGTGTGTATGCCCAGAGATATCTATATGCTTGTCTAATGCATTATTGAGATGTCCTTTCTTTATATCATATATATGGGTCTACTTTAATTAAATGAAAGCGGAATCCATCAAATACGAATCCGTTGACACATAAACAGCGAAATGCGATAACGTCGAACACGCAAAACCGCGAAATTTAAACCTCGAAACCGCAATAGTTGGCCAACCACACCGCCCGCAACATACTACCTACTCAAACACAACAAAAAACACATACATACACTAACCAAAACCCTACTACTAACCCTAAATTAAAGCACCAAAACCCCACTTGTAACCCTACACTAAACCCCACATAAAAACTATCTATGCACTACCCTTAACCCCTCCCTAACCCTAAGGTCCGTAACTACCGCACACTTACCCTACAGAACTATACCCACACAAAGTAAATATTCCACACACATACACTTAACAAAACCCTACACTAAACCTTACATACATTACCTATCTATGCACTTACCTTAACCCGCACCCTAACTCTAAGGTCCATAACTATCACACACTTACCTTATGGAGCTATACCGCAGATGGGCCAACTATGACAATTCGACATTTCCGATTTCGCTATTTAGTGCATTTGAAGTTTCCGCATTTCGCTGTTTATGTGTCGATGAATTCGTATTCGACGGATTCTGCTTTTGTTTAATTAAAGTAGACCCTATCTATATATATATATATATATATATATATATATATATATATATATATATATATGCTCTTCTTATTCTATCTATGAAATGTCTGTTGGTCTTGCTTATGTAAAACATTCTGCAAGAGCAAACTGCTAAATAAACCACATCAGATGTGTCACAACTAGCTGCTGTTGTTGTTGTTGTATCTTTTGGCTTTTCCCGGTTAGGGGTCGCCACAGCGGAACTCCGGTCCGCTAATGATTGGCAGTAGATTTTTACATACAGAGTTGCCATCCCTAACGCACAACCTTCAACGAAGGTACTCCCATTCACGCATGCCTCCACCCAGAAGACACTTCAGCTGAGAATCGAACAGGACAACGTCTTACTGTGAGGCGACAATGCTACCACAGTACCACAACTAGCTGCTGTATTAAATTTAAAAACTTTATACTATATGGCAGCAGGAAGCATGGCGCACATAAAATATCCAACAAAAATATTCAATTAGTTCAGACACTTTAAAAAAAATATTTGCAAGTCAGTAAGCGCTTTCACCAGACATTGGCTTCATCACACCGTAATGATAATAAAACACACAGACATACATCATATATAGTCATATGATTAATTAAAGCAGTTTGAATTCACCAGTAACATATCCCAAAGCAGTGCCCATTTGCATATAGCAATTACTTACATTCAGATGCCATCACATGTTAAAGGAATATATCCCTTTCAGTATATAAAACATTTTTAAAACATAAAATAATGTAGAACTGGTCATAAAATCTTATAAGTTGAACTATACCAAGCGGCAAACATATCCTATTAAGGTAGCCCCCTCTTATCAAGTATCGGTCTAATAGAGACTGTACTATTTAAACCTGATCCTTTATCTGCTCTCAACTTAAGGATCCATCTAAGTTCCACCTCACTAATCCTGTTCTCAATAATCTCCGGCCTAGCACTCACTTGTAAGGTTTGTATAACCTTAAACCTAAAGTGATAAATTCGATCACTAACTGCCACATATCTAGCAAGGGCATTTGTATTATTTCCCACTCGTATACTATAAGAATATTCCCTCATACGCTCTTTAAGGGTGCAATCTGTCTTTTCAACATATAATCTTTTACAGCACTCACAGTATGCTAAGTATACCAAGTGCTTTGTTGTACAAGTTGCCCTTGCATTAAATCTATATCTTTTGTTAAAATCAGGGTGTATAAATGTGCCATCACTGTCTATCAGACCACAGAAGTTATAAGAACCACATGGGTAGGTCCCATATTCCTTCTCACATACCATATTCCCTTTATCTGGATAGCATAACATCATTTTGAGCGACTTACAATTCCTAAATCCAAATATGGGAGTCTCCTCCATCACGCTACCGATTTTTTCATCTATCATCAAAAGATGCCAATGACTCTGAAATACTTTCTTGACAGCATCAACATTACTTGTATAAGCCATCGAAACTTTAACCCCACCCATAGAGTCATTAAGCTTTTCATTACCTCTTGCTGCTATAACTGAACCTTAAAAGGAAGAAAATATGGCTTGGCTCTCCCTTCTCTCATAGAATCAGCATCTAACAAAATGGGACCCACTTCACTATCCTTCTAGCCTTTATGTCTCAAAGACTCTCTAAGAGTCTCCCGGTCACCCCTATAATCCAGATCAACATTATGTAATCGAGAAACCTTCATGCCTTGGCCTTTTATTATGTTGTTAAACACCCTTCTTGGGTGCATACTCTTCCTATGAAGTGTCAAGTTCCTATCACACTCCTTCCTAAATAAACTGGTAGTAGGTGTATGGTCTGAGGATTTACTTACTAACACATCAAGAAACTCCATAGACTCGCGTGACCATTTATAAGTAAATCTCAAAAAAGCATTAGACTCATGCAACTTTAATAGAAATCATTCTAAATCTTCTGGGGTCCCTCCCCATAGTGAAGAAACATCATCAACAAAATGAAATGATGGTAAAAAAGCACATTCTACAAATATAGCTCCATTGCAAAGACCTCCTCCAATTTTCATTGCACCATCACGGCATTAGCATAGCTGTTCGCACAGCACCTCCCCATTGCCACACCATGTTTCTGTTTATAATAACAGTTATCAAACACAAATATGTTGTTGTTAAGTACCACATCCATAAAGTCAAATATCATCTCTACAAGCCTGTGTTCATACTCACTCTGATTATTCAGGTACCTACGTAGATATTCAGTCCCATCAGTATTAGGTATGGTTGTAAACAGGGATACTACATCTGTGGTGACTAACATATGATCACGCGATCTATTATAACTTTCCATAAATCCATATAGGTCCTGTAAAAAATGTTTGGTATCTCTCAATGTTGTTGTATCTTTCGGCTTTTCCCGGTTAGGGGTCGCCACAGCGGAACTCCGGTCCGCTAATGATTGGCAGTAGATTTTTACATACCGAGTTGCCAGCTCTGATGCACAACCTTCAACGAAGGTACGCCCATTTTGTCTCCACACAGAAGACGCTTTAGCTGAGAATCGAACAGGACGTCTTACTGTGAGGCGACAACGCTACCGCAGCACCACCACCGCAGTTTGGTATCTCTCAATACAGTATTAAATTTATCCAAAATAGGCCTAACATGCCTTTCAACAAAAATAGAGAAAGGCTCAGTAACCCACCCTTTCCCAGCTACTATGGGCCTGAAAGGGGGAGTTCTGGGATCCTTGTGCTCCTTAGGCTGTCCTTGAAACATAGGTATGACAGGGGATTCGACCATGAGATATTGTGCTAGTTCCATAGTAATGTAAAAGCTCAGCATATAACCATTCACCATATAGCGCATTTCTTTTATCAAATTATCTATACATTTGATGTCTACCTTGTCATACACCATTCCATCCATCAACATATTGATAGAATCAAAGTAAAAACTTCTATCCATGACAACTGTCATGCCGCCCTTATCTGCTGGGTGTATTACTATAGAGGTATCATTTCGTATTGTGTTGAGAGCTTCTTCCTCATTCCTAGTCATATTAAAGAATCTTTTGCCAGTTGGTTTAGTATCAAACAACTTCTATAAATCCTGTTTACATATCTTACAAAAAGTCTCAAGAATTGTATGATTCGTTGGTACCATATTACTAAACTTTTTTAAAATCATATTGTTTTAAAATCTACACTACCATTGTCATACATTAGTTTCAGCATTACATTCTTTGCAAATATCCTCAGGTCAATAATGGAATCAGATATATTCGCTGCATGTGCAGGAATAAATTACATACCCATACCCAATACCCCAGTCTCAGTTTCAGTCAATGGTCTCTTTGAGATGTTTAAAACTAATGATTGTGTGGTTCCCACATCTTCTTGACAGTTGGATAACTCACAGCTCCCATTGAGCCCTTCCTCTTGGTACAACCAAGACTGGGCCTAGAGTATTACCTGTGACTGAAATAAGAATGAATAATCCTTTATCTGGAGAACGAATGAGGGATTCACCCGAGGTTGAGGGTGATATGGACATGCACATACAATGTGGACATGGGATTCACACTGAAACAGTGGATAAAACAAAGGATGTGGTTGTGCAATGGAAAGAACAGACAGACCCTTTACATCAAGGGTTTGCTCGACCACCTTTTCCAGTTCAGCAGAAGAGGGACAGATCCATGAGTTGCTCAAGGAGTCGTGGGCATCTTTTGATGATGGACGAAAAAAATTGGTAGAGTGGTGGGGGAGACTCCCATATTTGGATTTAGGAATTGTAAGTCGCTCAAAATGATGTTATGCTATCCAGATAAAGGGAATACGGTATGTGAGAAGGAATATGGGACCTACCCATGTGGTTCATGTAACTTCTGTGGTCTGATAGACAGTGATGGCACATTTATACACCCTGATTTTAACAAAAGATATAGATTTAATGCAAGGGCAACTTGTACAACAAAGCACTTGGTATACTTAGCACACTGTGAGTGCTGTAAAAGATTCTATTTTGGAAAGACAGATCGCACCCTTAAAGAGCATATGAGGGAAAATTCTTATGGTATACGAACGGGAAATAATATGAATGCCCTTGCTAGATATGTGGCAGTTAGTGATAGAATTCATCACTTTAGGTTTAAGGTTATACAAACCTTACAAGTGAGTGCTAGGCCGGAGATTATTGAGAACAGGATTAGTGAGGCAGAACTTAAATGTATCCTTAAGTTGAGAGCTGATAAAGGATCAGGTTTAAATAGTACAGTCTCTATTAGACCAATACTTGATAAGAGGGGGCTACCCAAATAGGATATGTTTGCCAGTTGATATAGTTCAACTTATAAGATTTTATGTCCAGTTCTACATTATTTTATGTTTTATAAATGTTTTATATACTGAAAGGGATATTTTCCTTTAACATGTGATGTCATCTGAATGTAAGTAATTGCTATATGCAAATGGGAACTGCTTTTGGATATGTTATTGGTGAATTCAAACTGCTTTAATTAATCATATGACTATATATGATATATGTCTGTGTGGTTTATTATCATTACGGTGTGATAAAGCCAATGTCTGTTTAGTGAAAGTGCTTACCGACTTGTAAATATTTTATTAAAGTGTCTGAACTAATCAAATATTTTTGTTGGATATTTTATGTGTGCCGTTCTTCCTGTTGCCATATTGTGTTTCATTTTACTTAGAATTTTATTCTTTGATGGCTGGTTTACTCATTGGGTGATTGTGCACACAAAATCTAAAAACGTTATTAAAACCTGGGTGTATAAACTCCCTAGTGGAATCAATATAGCTTCAAAATCTGCATTTCCTGCAAGGAACTGTAACCCCTCTCTGTTGATCTGTGTTCAAATCTTTAGGATAGCAAAGCATATGTTTCAAATTTCTCTTATTCTTAAAAGAGAATTTAGGCTTGTCTTCTACAATATTCTAAATGGTCAAGTCACTAGCTAGTACAGGCCAGTTTTTCCTCACAACATCTGTTATAATGTTAGTGTTGTTCTCAAAAAACATGGGCATGTTTACCCTATCACAGATTTGCTTGACAGAACTGTTTGTGGGTGGCACCTTTTGGGAAAAGTATGGTCTTGCTGTAGTATGTCTGTGGACATTAATATCTGAAAGTGACCCTTCTATATCTTGATTCTTATAGCCCCTTTCCCTCAATCTAACTTTTAAGTCATTTAAATCAACCTCAAATTTTCC
>NC_056745.1:1523008561-1523023561 GCF_019279795.1 Protopterus annectens | reverse complement strand
TCTGACAACAATCATATCATCACAGTGATTTACCACAGAAATGATAATAATCTGTAAAACAGACCAGAAATATAAGCAATAAACTTGGACAACCAGAAACAATCCAACCAGTTGACAGGTATGCTTAGAACCCCATACTGCAATGAATCTCATCCAAGGTTGACAAAGTGTTGCGTGGAAGCCATGAAAATGGGGATGTATCTGAAGTACTGGCATAGATAAGCTAGCACAGTTACTGTAGTAACACCCTCCTGTGAGCTCTAACATATATTTAGTGAAATATCACAAGTAATTGAATTAGGGAATCTGCTATGGGTAATTACACATGTACTTGCAAGTATATCAGGCACTACAGGGATGTAACAGCACTGATAAACATCAGTGTGAAAGTGCATGCCCACAACCAATATCACCACAGTCACAGTTACATACTGGTAAGTCAAGTGAACAGTAGAGTATACGGACTGTGGGAACAAATACATCATTGTTTGCCACACACACTCTTGCCCTGTATATACAGTCCCAATTCTCAGCGTAGTCTGAAGCCTGACCTTGGTACAGGACATGTCTCAGTCTGCCCCAGCTGACTCCTGACCTTGGTACAGGACATGTCTCGGTCTGCCCCTACAAACACATGCAGCCAATAGATCAGCAGAAACTGGAGCAGCATGCACAGTCAGATAAAGAAGGAGCCATACATCCACCACCCTCCATACACAGCCCAAATAAAATGTACACATGACATGTGTACACAATCCTGATAGTCTGTTAACAATGGCCAGACATACACAGGCCTCTCACATGTACAGTTCACCTCAGAATGTACAGGCTCAGGACTCATATCTATGGCCTCTTCTCTGACATTTCTGTGGGCCTACTACATCACTGGGATGGTAGCAGGAATGAAGGCAGGAAATAATGATACTAAATATGTCTGAGCCTCACTGACATCTGGACAAAGCCTGACATCATTTGGGGATGGAGGCACAAACACAGGGGTAGATTGGACATACTGCTGTCATACATTGAGATAGTTGCAGATATCACTGGGTTTGTTGTAACATCCTTTATGAGGAATATGCCATCAGTAATACCAATAGATGTGAGTATTTACTGACTGCATTCCTCAGAGTCCACAACTGATTTACCAAGGACACCAACTGTCTGGGAAACAGACAAAACATAATAGGCAAATATATGGCCAGTCAGTGGACAGTGTGCCAGTGGAGAGGTATGCCAGAGGGTTCACTGTTGTATTATCGAAAACACAATCCATCTAATTGTGTTTCCGATAATACACTTTAGCAAAAGTGCATATTGTCGACTATGCACTTTCACTAAAGCAATCAACATAAAAACAAAACATAAAAAAAAAAAAAAATAACATTAAACAATGTTATGCAGGAGGTTAAGCCCCCCTGCACCCCCCACACCCCCTACTTTATTATTCTCACTCCGAGATTCCCTTATCTCCACTGTATCACGATGTCAACGATAGCTTCATTAGTTGTAAATCAACACTATACATTGATTTACAACTAATGGTGCATGCAGACTACATGCTTTCTTTAATTTCCCACTCCCCATTTAGCGAAAGTGCATTTTCGATAAAATGCACTTTCACTAAATTGTGTCCGCCAAAACATGGTTTCGATAAACCGTGTTTCGACATTGTGACAGTGACCCATGTCAGAGACATATAACTGTCAGCTGTGAAGTCACTCACTGAATGCATGTCCACACAAACCCCGTCAATCTATCAATCCACCATGTGTATAACAGCACTGATGACAGAATCTGTTCACAAATCTGGGGATATGTCCCCCATGTTGTTTGGTTGTCTCCACATGTCCTGTCCTGTGACATATTGCCACCTACTGTATGTGAATCTGTAGCCCACCGCCTCTGTAATGTCCCTCACACAAGCAAGGAAAAGGGGCAAGGCCCACACTAAGGAATGTCCGATATGTCAGAACTAGCAGGAGTGTCCAGGCCCAAAGCAAAATACTATGTAGGCACCTACATAGTGGCATGGCCTTAGCAATACCTGACATATGCACATCTGTACAGAGGACAAACAGAAAGTAGATAGCTAATAGGTTATGCATTAGGATAAATGTATTAAAAGATACACGTCTGAAACTGAAAGGTATGCCATTACTACATGACAGCAGTCCCCAATGACATGTCCAAAGAACATAGTAGTCTACAGTTAATATTGACATATCAGATCAATATCCAATAGGAGATACATAAAAACATACAGCTCAAATACCAAGAACAAGATAGTCAGTACTCAGAGTCCCAGCTTTGCATGCAGGGGTGTATGGTTCTAGTACTACAATCTGCAATCTACTTTTATTTGGAAAAGCACTGTTAAAAGTACTAACATAATGATACAATATGTGTTAAACTATTTTTGTCAACCAGTGCACTGTAGCTGGTGTAACATGCAAGTGTGTCTGCATATAATCTGGGATACTACCCATGTATAAAACAAATACAAAGAAAAAAGATTGTGGTACTACCCGTGTATACCCATGTGTCCCATACAGTATAGTCACACCCCTTACTACTGTAATGACAGCACATAGAAGCATGTTATGTACAGGAAATTAAAACACTTATTAACTCATTAACCCCGAGTACCTTTTCATGGCGCCTCTGTGCTTAACACCGAGCGTGCCGTTAGAAGATATTAATTGCAAGATGTTACTCCCAGTGCCTTCCACAAGCGCAAGAAACTGTAGTGCAGATTTGTAGTTGGGCTTAATGTAAAACAGGCTGAAATCGTAACTGAACTTGTAATTTATCTTATGTAGTTACGATTCAGAGTGTTTTTACATTAAGGTCACATTAAATTTTTTATAGAAAATCCACTTACAAAGTAGTTGATAAAGCAAGTGGTGGCAGCCAATCGGATTCTTGCAATCCAAGCCACCACTTGTGTAACACCTCACCTTTTTTCTGTGCTGTTTTCTGTCAAAATGCATTCTGTTCGCTTGAGATGAGGTGTGTCTGAAAAGCAATCTTACCAATTAATCTCTGGAATCAATTTTCCGGGAGTACACTGAGCTACATGACTAAGGAACTGTTCTGTAAATGTTGCAGCTTTCCATGTCCCTTCAGCAGTGTCTAATTGATAAGGATTAGCCAGATTTAGACTAATGCAGACAACGTCTTGTCCACCGTAAAATTGTCTATGAGCTTAGTACTGCCCTGTAATGTAATATCCTTCCGATGGGAATATGCCAAAGAAAGAGTGTATTTGACCTTCATATCCATCATCCAGGGATTAAGTATAATTGCATTTTCCATGCAAACACACCTGAATGTGTCTAGATCAGTATCTGCTTTAAGCAGTGCCTAAAATTGCGAACTATGAAGCCTGAATTTGATTGTGTTTGTATTCATTTTCTTCATGGGCATGTCCATAACATGATTAGCACCACAATACTAGGGGAGATAACAGAGCAGTGCCAGTGCGAAATAAAGAACTAAACCAGGAGCCAGCACCCTGAAATATTCCTACTGTCCTTGCGACTATATGTGCGATCCCCAAAGAAAATGAGCTAAGGACGGTAGGGATCCAGTCACTCTGATACAGCACCCTGGTTAGTTCTAAAATCTGTTTTGCTGTCATACAAGTATAGGCTAAAACTTCTAACTGTTTTTGTTGCCACAGGAAATTTAAATCAGCAAGTGGAACTTGCAAATTTTCTAATGTGGTTAGATAAATGGTAACATAAATACTTAAATTGCGAGAACTGTAAGATGACATTATCTAACGGATGTATCTCATATCCTTGTAAAGCAGACATAAGTAATAACTCATCACAAGTCATATTTTCTGAGACTGTCACTACATACAGCTGACCCGCGGTTAAACCGCAAGCATCCTCCTTCAGCATAACTAGATGTGAACAGTTTTACAGTCTCTCATTATAAAAACAGAGAGAAGCAACGAAGTCACTGAATGTAACTCTTGTCAAACGAAAAACAAAATCACATAAACGGAACGAGAGTTACCAACCACGGTGTTCACAAGGTCATTATCACAGAATATCAAGTCCAATCCGAGAAAATCTTTTTGCAAAGCAGTTTTATTAGGATCCAGGAAGAAATTAGCGCTTTCACGTAGAAACTGTTCACGCTTCATCAGATTACAAATAAAAACAAGATGAGATGTTCATTAAATACATCTCTAGGTGGGAAAATTAGTCTCCATAGTAACTAAGCACATCTAATTGATAGCAATAAACAGTGTTATAAATTAAAAACACATTATTTTTTAAAAAGTTTTCATGAATAAAATATTATATTATTTAAAACCACATTTTGTTAGCTCATGTGGACTTTTGGTCATTTAAACATTTAAAATGTCGTACTTTGACAAATCCGTATGGTAAAACTCTATTTTCATGAAACGGCGAACATTAACAAATTCATTTAAATAGAAGTTAGATGTCACTGGACTAATGCACAACATCTACACAAAACATCAAAACATTAGTATGCTACATTTTTAAAAACTAAAGCCACATTAAACCAAAACAAGTGTATGGTGGTGATGTCATATATAAAAAACAAAGTATGAAAATTATAAGAATTGAATGCTAACTGAAATGCAGAGCTGAATCCCTTTGTATGGGCGTGCTCACCAAAAACGTCCTTCTAAAGATCTCATTCTAAAGATGTATTATCCAAAACAAACATGTGTTATCAAAACCATATATTGGATCAGCTCATAAATAAAATGTTGTTAAGAATATTATCAATAATGTTACCAAAAATATGTTGTGAAGAACCACATTTTGCTAGCTCATGTGGGCTTTTAGTCATTTAAACATTTAGAATGCCGTACTTTAACAAATCTCTACGGTGGAAGTCTATTTATATGAAACGGCGAACATTAACGAATTCATTTATATGGAAGTTAGATGTCACTGGACTAGTGCACAACATCTATACAAAACATCAAAACATTAAAATATTAGTGCGCTGCACTTTTAAAACCAAAGCCACATTAAACCAAAACAAATATATGGTGGTGATATCATATATAGAGACAAAGTATAGAAATTAAGTGCTAACTGAAATGTAGAACTAGATCCCTTTCTATGGGCGTGTCCACCAAAAGCGTCCTACTAGAGATCTCATTCTAAAGATGTATTATCCAAAACAAATGTGTATTACCAAAGCCATATATTGGATCGATTCATAAATAAAATATTATTAAGAATATTATTAATAATATCATCAAAAATATGCTATTAAAAACACATTTTGCTAACTTATGTCTATTTTTAGTCATTTAGACATTTAAAGTGCCGTACTCTGACAACTCCGTATAATGAAACTCTATTTACGTGAAACAGCGAACATTAACAAATTCATTTGTATAAAAGTTAGATGTTGTGAATGCATAACATCTGGATAAAGCATCAAAACATTGGTATGCTGCACTTTTAAAACCAAAACCACATTAAACCAAAACAAATATATGGTGGTGGTGTCATATGTAGAAATAAAGTATGGAAATTAAGTGCTAACTGAAATGCAGAACTATATCACTTTGTATGAACATGCCCACCAAAAGCATCATTCTAGAAATCTCATTCTAAAGATGTATTATCCAGAATAAATGTGTGTTATCAAAACCATATATTGGATCAGCTCAAAAAGGGGGTAGAATGTATTTGTATTGAACAAAAATAGTGTTTTTCTTTAGCAGTTTTGGTGATATTCTAGATAATATGGCTTCCGGAAAGTGTATAGCTGAAATGCCATAAAAATAATGAATAGAAATAATGAATGAAGAATATATGTCTATATATCAAATGTGGAATAGAATATGAAACAAAAACGACATGTATATGAGATATGAAAGTTGATGCAAAAGTGTATATATGTGCATGTATGAAGCTCAAAAATATGCTAACATAGAGCATGTATATAAGGATTTTATCATGAGCATCTAAGCTCAATTGTATCCATTAATTTAAAGTAATATGGATCAAAAAGAGAAATTATATCTGGTGAAGGGAATCAATAGAAAAGTATATATTGACTACTCACAAAGTGTGGTAATTGATATGGACAAGGGAGTTATATCAGGATTTCTGTATTAGTATGGGTTTAATGGAGAGGGCTTGATTTAAGCCCGGAGGTTGATGGGCCGCTAACTTCAGAATCCAGTTTAGTTCTATAATAGATAAATTGTTTTGGTGGTCTCCCCCTCTCGGATTAGTACCCACTACTTGTAGTACCCTAAAACAGAAATTATGTGTAGGAAACTCCTGGATATGTTTTGCTAGAGCATTTGTCTCAACGCCCTTATTTATATCGTATAGATGATTATATATCCTTTCTTGTAATTTCTTTTTCGTTAATCCTACATAGAATGCTTGACACAACACACAATTAGCAAGGTATATCAAATTCATTGTATTGCATGTGGCATGGAAATTGGGTATAAATGTAAAATTATTATTGGGATGTCGGTATAACTGAATCTTGGTGATGTATTGACATCTGTTGCAATGATTGCAAGCATAAGTCCCTGGTTCTATATTTGTATCACTAATAGGATTCCTGAAAATGTGAGAGTCATTGCATAAAATTTGCTTCAAATTCTGGCTATTTTTGTAGAGAAAGCTGGGTTTGTCCCCTACCAATTTTTTGGTCTGACTATCCATAATAAGAATGTTCCAGTTATGCAAAAAAATCTCCCTTAGATAAGTGATGTCACTAGTATATTTTATCATGAATTTTACTCTATCATCTGATAGTAGTGTAGGATGCATATGTCTTTCGTCATATGGGGTTATAGTGGCATCATCTCTCTTAGCATACACTAATATACAAGACTCCATACTTTATTTCTACATATGACACCACCACCATATATTTGTTTTGGTTTAATGTGGTTTTGGTTTTAAAAGTGCAGCGTACCAATGTTTTGATGCTTTATCCAGATGTTATGCATTCACAACATCTAACTTTTATACAAATGAATTCGTTAATGTTCGCTGTTTCACGTAAATAGAGTTTCACTATACAGAGTTGTCAGAGTACGGCACTTTAAATGTCTAAATGACTAAAAATAGACATAAGTTAGCAAAATGTGTTTTTAATAGCATATTTTTGATGATATTATTAATAATATTCTTAATAATATTTTATTTATGAATCGATCCAATATATGGCTTTGGTAATACACATTTGTTTTGGATAATACATCTTTAGAATGAGATCTCTAGTAGGACGCTTTTGGTGGACACGCCCATAGAAAGGGATCTAGTTCTACATTTCAGTTAGCACTTAATTTCTATACTTTGTCTCTATATATGATATCACCACCATATATTTGTTTTGGTTTAATGTGGCTTTGGTTTTAAAAGTGCAGCGCACTAATATTTTAATGTTTTGATGTTTTGTATAGATGTTGTGCACTAGTCCAGTGACATCTAACTTCCATATAAATGAATTCGTTAATGTTCGCCGTTTCATATAAATAGACTTTCACCGTAGAGATTTGTTATAGTACGGCATTCTAAATGTTTAAATGACTAAAAGCCCACATTAGCTAGCAAAATGTGGTTCTTCACAACATATTTTTGGTAACATTATTGATAATATTCGATAATATTCTTAACAACATTTTATTTATGAGCTGATCCAATATATGGTTTTGATAACACATGTTTGTTTTGGATAATACATCTTTAGAATGAGATCTTTAGAAGGACGTTTTTGGTGGGCACGCCCATACAAAGGGATTCAGCTCTGCATTTCAGTTAGCATTCAATTCTTATAATTTTCATACTTTGTTTTTTATATATGACATCACCACCATACACTTGTTTTGGTTTAATGTGGCTTTAGTTTTTAAAAATGTAGCATACTAATGTTTTGATGTTTTGTGTAGATGTTGTGCATTAGTCCAGTGACATCTAACTTCTATTTAAATGAATTTGTTAATGTTCGCCGTTTCATGAAAATAGAGTTTTACCGTACGGATTTGTCAAAGTACGGCATTTTAAATGTTTAAATGACCAAAAGTCCACATGAGCTAACAAAATGTGGTTTTAAATAATATAATATTTTATTCATGAAAACTTTTTAAAAAATAATGTGTTTTTATTTATAACACTGTTTATTGCTATCAATTAGATGTGCTTAGTTACTATGGAGACTAATTTTCCTGCCTAGAGATGTATTTAATGAACATCTCATCTTGTTTTTATTTATAATCCGATGAAGCGTGGACAGTTTCTACGTGAAAGCGCTAATTTCTTCCTGGATCCTAATAAAACTGCTTTGCAAAAAGATTTTCTCGGATTGGACTTGATATTCTGTGATATTGACCTTGTGAACACCGTGGTTGGTAACTCTCGTTCCGTTTCTGTGAGTCTCTCATTATACTTAACAGGTTCTTGTTTTTCAAATGTAATACCACAGCTAGCAGAGACATTATGATTTCCGGGTGCTATTCAACTGTTTCTAAGCAAATGTATTTTCTCACAAGTGACATATTTCCCACTGGTACACTGTTCGGCTATAATAGGCACCCACTTGTGTAGGAGACAAAATGGGTCACATTAGTGAGCACATGGAAGCGGGTTCATGTGTCCCCTACCCGATGGAAGGTCCCTTTACTCTTTACCGTCCAGCAGTTTGTGAAAATGACCTATGGAATTGGGAGATATTGTTGAAGTTTTACCCCTACTCTTTCAATACGGAGATCAGAAAAGTGATCTCCCGACAGAGAGGTCCCCAAAACATGCATTATGTCCATGGCTCCCTTGGTCAATACCATGTGCCTCTGCTGGGGAGGTCAGAGCTAATTTATTTAATGTATATTTATTGGACTCCCATGTCCAATCCGGTCGCCCCTGGGTTAGGCACTTAATCAGATCCAAAAAGCGGGGCCAGCAGAAGGAGAAGTCCTGCTGGCTTTCCAACGTTTGCTGGTTATTTATTATCTGACAGGCTACTACTGCTGTAACATGTGCAGTTTTTTCTATGTCCCTAGACAAAGCATAATCATTTTTAGCTGTTGATGTAATGATATTAATAATTGTCTTAATTACGCAAGCTTGTTGAAGGGTAAAGGCTTCTGTTAAAGGGGTGAACAGAGCCCTCTTCCGTCTAGTTTTCCAACCCCCCGTAAAGTTAAACGTAACATTTTCTTGCCATTGCTGAACCTGCAGAAACACAGTCCACCAAGTTTCTTCTGTTGGAGATTCAGTCAGTTCAAACACTATCCGCATACCCCCCCCCCTCATGACTGAAAACCAGAAGTATTAAAACATTTGTCAGAAAAAATACAAGAATCAAACAAAACAGCATTATATAGTCCTTTATGGTTTCTGAGTCATGGAAAAGGATCAGAAATCGCAAGACCCAATGTCCATAGAAAACGTAGGTGCCAAGAGAGATTAGCTGTATATTCACCATTCAAAGCAATATTGACACAAGGGTATGGGCAATGTTTCCAGAAAAAAGGAGTAGAAGGGTCAACATAGGAATTGCCCAAATGGGCCAGTTACAGTGTTTGGAAATAGTCTCGGCACATATGAACATAATGATCCATGGTGGAAGGTGCAGAGTCTGAAAGTTTAGGAGAATAGTCTGACAATAGTTGAATTTGTTGATTCTACAAAAGGTGAAAATTGTTTGGCATGGAAATAGAAGCTGGGAACAAAACTGCTGTGTCCAGCTGCAAGATTTGTTTGATGTAAAGATGAAATGCTGGACCCAAGATCCAAGTGGTAACTTTGGACAAGAAAAATCCCTGTGTCATAGGGAATGCTGAAATTGTGACCATATGATCAGATTACAAGAGTAAGGAGCATTTTTGTTTGTGCATTCACAGGGGTCCCCCAACAAAGGAGTTGTGCTGCTGTACTGAGAGACTTTGAATACACAAAATGGTGATGAGAAAAAAATATTTCCACCAGCAGTACTGCAATAGGCAAAAATTTCCAAAATAAGGAATATAAGACTTGTGTTGGCCTGAGATGAGACAGGATGAGATAAAATTGTTGCATGCATGTTTTTTTCTTTGTAGCATCGCCATGTGGTTTGATAATGTGGAGGAGTTGATAATACCCATTATCCAGTAAAACATCCCTTTGTGACATGTACCTCACAAAGCAAATGCAGCAGCTGGAGAGACCACAAACGTTCCTCACCAGGAGAATCTATGGCCTCAGGCATCTCCCATACAATGATAGGCTGAAAGCCCTATCCCTCTACTCAGTTTCATATTCACTCCTCATAGGTGACCACTGTCTGGTATAAAAAGCGATCTCAGACCCCACCTTGATGGGACTGCTACATATCCAAAAGTCAAGCTCCACTCAAGTAACCCACATGTGCAGCCTCAACCCGGTCTGTGACATCAATAGGACTTGGTATTTGTGTCCCAGAGACTCCCCCATCTGTGGAACAGCCATCATCTCCATGCCAAGCAGAGTACCTCTTCACCCCTTTTTAGGTGCATCCTGGATCCTGGATCACAGGATAGGAAACAGAAAATACACCCCTCACTTTTCACAAAGGATGCAACTGTTTTAATTGCTTTTATAAACTAATATGGTCAAAGTATACAAAAGGAAAATAAGTGATGTTCATCTTTTATTTCTGTTTACACTGAAGTGTTGAGAAGATGGTACTTAGGGGTTCATTACCAAAATGGAGTACACACCAAGTTGATAGTATGTACCTTACTATAAATGCAAGCAGCTGGGAGTGGTCTCAACAGCAGGCCTGTTTGTGTGCATGTGAAATAATAATGCATTTGTTGCTCATGTGAAATGCACATAAATGTTTTGTGCCAGCAGCTTTTGACACACCAAACCCAAAAGGTTCGCCAGCACTGCCTTAGGCTGTGTAACCTGCCATTTGCTTATTTAAATTAGGGTCTGCCTGTACCACGTTTGGGGAAATGTTTCATTTGGTGATTGTGCATATCTCAACATTTTACTGAAGGGGGTTGCTTGTGTGAGTGTTTCATTCTGGTGCATGTGTATAACTGCATGTACTAATGAAGATGTTGCTTGGGGATGAGGTGCAATGGCATCTCTTGTGCACAGCCCCCTTCTGGTCACAGCACAGATTTTCTATTGACTTTAGGTCTGGGATCTGGCTGGGCCATTCCAAAACTTTCATTTTCTTCTGGTGAAGCCATGCTTTTTTTGATTTGGATGTATGCTTGGAGTCACTGTCATGTTGAAAGGTGAAATTGTTCTTCATCTTAAGCTTTCTAGCAGATGCCTGAAGGTTTTACACTAAACATGATTGGTATTTGGAGCTGTTCATCATACTTCCCTCCACCTTGACTAAAACCCCAGTTCCAGCTGAAGAAGAGCAACCCCAAAGCATGATACTACCACCACTTCACAGTTGGGATGGTGTTCTTTTGGTGAAGCGAAGTGTTGCTTATGTGCCAAGTGTACCTTTTGGAATTGTGGCCAGAAAGTTCACCCTTGGTCTCATCAGACCATAACACATTTTCCCACATACTTTAGAAAAAAGAATGTTCATACCTCAATATTTTACTGAAGGGGTTGCTTGGGTGAATGTCTCAGGGTGGTGTATGTGTATACCTGGACATACTAATGAAGATGTTCCTTGGGGAAATACTTCATTGTGCATCAGGGAAGTGCTTGTGCATACACGGTCAGACTGCTGAAGTGAACACTGGGCAGCATAGTTTATTGTGTCATTCTGATGCTTGAGCATACACAAGTGGGGGGCTAGCTTCTTTACTGTGATATGATATACAGATTGACGGAGAAAATGGGACCCCAGTACTCCAGTCTTCCAGTATGATTGTAACAATGCTAACCGATGGCTTCTGAAGAAATGGTTATGAATTACCCAAGGACAATAATTATGGTTATAGACTTGTTTTACTTCACAAATGTTTAGTAAGTCACTTTCTTATTCCATCAATGTCTCAAGTTAATGATTCTAACATTTTAAAAGTGTCCCTGGCTATGTAGAAATGTTGGAATGATGGATAACAGCAACAGTGCTGATCAATATATCCAAAAATTCTGAAAGTATATTCTGATTTAGTCTTTCTTTCTATTGAATAATGTCTGCGTGGTATGAGAGGCTTAGTATTTTATTGCTGATTATGTGGCGGCGGTGGTACAGCAGTAGCATTGTTGACTCAAAGCAAGAGGTTCTCCTGTTTGATTCTTAGCTGGAGTGCCTTTTGTGTGGAGTCTACATGTCCTCCCTGCAGTCAAGTGGCATTTGAATGACATTCGTGAATGGGCATGCCTTCGCTGAAGGTTGGGCATTGGACTAGCAACTCGGCACCATAAAAATCTACTGCCAATCATTAGTGGACTGGAGTTCTGCTGTGGTGACCCCAAACCAGGAAAAGCCGAAAAGACAAACAAGCATTTTATTACTGATTGTTGGCATTGCTTAACCAGATATTTCTGCCTTTTTTACTTCTGTCTTATTGTAACCAGAGGAATGGTTAGGTGAGATTATATGAATTACTACTGTCTGGATGAATTCTTACGCAGATGGACCAGATAACTTAGACGTTTCTGCTTGTAATTCTCTTTCTGATTATATTCAGTAGTTGCCTGAATGAGGTAAAGGTTATTACTTGCTGATTACTACCAGCATGCAGCTACCATATCTTTTGGGCATTTCTCCTGGCTTTGTCAGTCATGTGTGGAGATCAGGTGGGAGGAAGGGCTCAGTAATATCTAAGTGTTATACTGTTTTTATTGAATTACTCGGGTGTTCTCCTAACAGATGATAATAAGTCTGTGTTACATAACAGCTGCACAAGGTAATATAATGAATGCCTACTCAACAGGTTACGTGCAGCAATTATCACCTGTGTCTCAGCATGCATACCTTTGCAGTAATGAAAGGAAGGTCATTATCACATTAGCAATATGTGCAGTTACAATGTAGCAGTTAGTCATTATCACATTAGCAATATGTGCAGTTACAATGTAGCAGTTAGTCATTATCACTGTTCAGGCAAAACTCTCATCAGCTGTCACTGTTATTCACATAAGTAGAAGTCGTTATCACATTGATGAATGCACAAGCCAGATTTGGGTTTTTGTCTGCATAGTCATTTCAAGCCACCCCCCCACCATTTTCTGTCATTTTTACAATTTGTTTGATAAGCGGTAAAGTCCTCATTGTGGTTATATGCTTCATATTTTTGTGACCTACTGTAAGGAAATATTACATTATTTCCATGCTTGAACCCTTATGTCCATTGCTGGATGGACACACGTAAAGAGAAAAGGTAGACTGCTGACATGGAAAAAGATAGTGAGACAGTAGTGGTATCAGCAGTTTGAGTGGGTAAACAGCACAGGTATCGGACACATCAGATGTCCTCGAGTGCACTGAGGTCCCATACCTGTCCTGGGTTCATTAGTGGAGTGGCGGTCCTTACCCTGCTTTTTCTCTTTCCATGTGCCCTGTCTGTAGCCCCTGGTCAGTTTCCACTCATGCAGTATGTTGGCTACACCAAGACTCTGTATGTTTACAGTGATATGTATCTACTAGTAATCAGATTGTGTGTGTGAGCTGCTGGTTTTCAGGTTGTTAGGTATGTACCTCTGCATCATTTGTGCAAATAATCAACCAAAAGAATAATGCCTATGTGGATAGCAGAGAAGGTTCCAGCAGGCAAACAAGGTAATGAACATTATAAATATATATATATATATATATATATATACACATGTTGTAGTAATGCAAAAAATCCCTCAAACATCATCATTAACTGACTTGCATTTCTTCCCTGTGCAGGTACTTCTACCATGGAACACTGACATGGCTTCAGGAGCAGGGGAACAACAAGTGAGAGTGTGGGTGTGTGGCCATTCCTACATTCACTGGGCTTCCAGACATGCTTCTGGCAATAACAAATACTACAACTTGCAGAATGGTTTCATGCATGGATTGATGCTCAGGGTTGGCAGATCTACAGTTAGCCACAATAGCATCATTGCAGAAGATGATTACCTGTTTAGAAATGATGGAGTTCACCTAAATGAAGATGGCATTGAACGGTTCTTAAGTGATCTGCACAATGACATGATGGCAGCAATGCATGCCATACTGGCAACATGCACCTAGTGACAAAAGATTAAAAAGAGCCATAACCAGGTAGGAGCAGTATGGTAAGTGAAAGTCTATTACATTTCATGAAAACCTTTTTCACTACTTACAGCACAGTAAAATAATTGTAATTGTACCTCTGCTAGGGAACGTCAACATGCTAAGTAATGCCTCATTTGAAGTCAGTGTTAGTCCTCACAACATGGTGAAAGAACTGTGCCCGTGGGCTGTACACATATACAGATATCACAGTTTGTTTAGGACATAGGTTATGAGAGTTATGACATTTTTTCATATTTTGGTAAGTAACTTTGCTAGGAAAGTTGTCAACGTGCTAAGTAATACCTCATTTTTTGAAGACAGTTTCAGTACGTACAACATGGTAAAAGAACTGTGTTTGTATGCTGTACACATGTACAGATATCGCAGTTTGTTTATGACTTAGGTTATGGAAATTATGATTTTTTTCATATTTTGGTAAATAACTTTGCAAGGGAACATCTGCATGTGTTAAGTAATACCTCATTTTGAATACAGTATTCATAGTTCCAATATGGTAAAAGAACAGGGCCTGTATGTTGTACACATGTACAGATATCAAAGTTTGTTTTGGACTTAGATTATGGAAATTATGATTTTTTTTCATATTTTGGTAAATCCGAATGTGCTAAGTAGTACCTCATTTTGAAGAGAGTATTCATAGCAAAATGGTAAAAGAACTGTGCCTGTGTGTTGTACACATGTACAGATACCAAAGTTTGTTTTGGACTTAGGTTATGGAAATTATTACTTTTTTCATACTTTGGTAAATAACTTTGCAAGGGAGCATCTGAATGTGGTAAGTAATACCTCAATTTGAAGACAGTATAGATA